>NC_053023.1:603183338-603290914 GCF_003073215.2 Triticum urartu | reverse complement strand
ACTAGCAAAAGGGCCCGTGCATTGCAACGGGAGAAACAAATTATCACCCCTAGCATCTCCATCTTGCCTCCATCCTTGTTGTCATTTCTTTTCTTTATCATCATTGTCAGTCATGATGTTCACTACACAGCGAACGTTCCACGTAAGTTTGGAACCAATAAAGAATTGCATCGCCTGCATGGACAACCAATGAACGGTCGCGTTTGAGATCACGGCCACATCTGCACAATCTAATGCTTGTGCCTTGTGTTTGTGTTATCCGGATTTTACATCGTAATAGTTTAGTACCAATATGTGAAGGACACAAACAACCATCAAATTTAACTTTAGTTTTAAAAAATCAATATTTTTTTTGCGGGCTAACACGATCAACACAAAAAACAGTGGACATTGCAAGTTTGATTCCAGTCATGGTCAACTATTTTTTGCCTCATCTCCTAAATGAGATGGTGGGTTTGATTTGTTGGGGTGGGTCGCACGGATAGGTTGGGAGGGCACTGTTTTTTCTATTGGTGAAACGTTACGCGGACCAATGGGGTAGAGGCCAAGTGGCCCAGGGCAGACTATCGGTAGAATAGCCTAGCTCAGTATGAAGAAATGCCATGGACATAAGAAATGGGAGGACCAATAAGATTATACCTCTATTTATATAAATATAAAAAACAATATATATGCCCGTGGGTTACAACGGTAGAAACAATTGACATAAATTTAGCGAGGACTGTATGCACAAACATAATGTTTAATGTGTTATAAATTTGGCGCAAATTTAGTAAGGATTATAAGTACAAGAAAAACATGTCACGCTGTATGTTGCAACGAAAGAAAGAATGGCCTGAATTTAGTGAGGATCATGCAGGAAAAAGATGCCACATCATTTTTATTCATAAGATATAAATAAGGGCACTACACGCCTGCCATTGATTCCTGCACCTCCTTCAAAAAATCTGCAATTACCGTTTAATTCCTAACTTCTTTATTTCCCATGCAATTAGAGCCTATTTTCTTTCTTGCCGGCTTAATTATGCATAATATCTATTGCTCTTCCCCTCATTTGTTTCGCTAAGCACAATTCTTATTCATGCCATATTCTTTCATAATTTCCGAAGCAGCTCCTTGATATTTGACAACCTAAGAACATATATAAACTGATTAAAAAATATGTAAAATAGCAATATAGGACTATTTAATAAGTAAACAAATATGGAAAACAGCCTCCAGCCTGCTCCTAATGGGCAGTCGGCCGGCCCAGCACGCCCGTGCCCATTGTCTCGGCCCAAGTACACACGCATTGCCTTCTATTCTAAATAGCCGGAATGACGCTTAGGTTATCACACTCACGAGCCCAGCTTTAGTGGTCTGATGTGTTTGCACACATCCAGTAGACCAGGGCTCGAATCCCAGCTGTGACCAATTTCTTTTTTAAATTAAAAAAATATCAAACACACGGACACATAGGACCAGGTGGGCCAGATCTATAACGGGTGCAGGCCCAAGTCGCTCAATGCTTTTGACGTACAGGCAGCCGGCATGAAAATATTAGTACCACCTTGAATATGTTTTAAATTTAAACTGAAAACGTAAAATCACGGGAAGAAGCGTATTGTGACGGTGAATCCACGGAGTCAATCCGTGCTTTATTATTAAGGAGAGATTTTGGTAATTGCTCAAATTAATACCAAGTTGTTTGGAATTAATTTAGCACATGTTAGGTGGAAAATATTTTCCGTAATATCCTGAGTCGATTTATTCGCTCGTAATATTTTATTTAAATTTTTTTTGTTACTTTAATTTCTTGGATTCTTGAAGACTTTTTAGTTGTCTTTGTTTCGGTTCCTCTTGTAGCAATCCTAGTAAAAAAATCAATATTATATTATATTGATTTTCTTTTCTTCTCTCTTCTTTAGTTTCTCTCTCTTTTATTGGTCCTTGAACAATACGTGCATCCTAGCCTAGCCGTTGTTGGCCTATTGCACGTATGCACCAAAATTGGTCACACACATTCACGTATGCACTGGGCCATCTCTTCTCTTTGTTTTTTTTGTGTCCAGCCACCAAAGAGACCTGGCCCAAGGCCCAACCAGCAGGCCAGCGGCCCAGCCGAGTGAGCGAGCGAGCGGACGGCTCGGCTCTTCTCCTTCCTCCCACACGCGTGCACGTACATGTTACAGAGAAGAAACCTCCATGGTTGCCTCTTCTTTTCCCTTCAAATCCCATTAATCCCTTCACCGTTTTCATTCGTCATCAACACAAGATTTACTCCCCACTCAACGACGAGTCCGTTCCGTCTAATGGCTCCACTCATGATGCGCTTAATCTCATGCAAGTAACTGACGAAGTTATTGGCCCAACAATGGCATTCACCTCCTGACCTCTCTCCTCCGGCTACCATTCGGCAGGCCCTTCGCGTCACGACGTGCGCCAGGAGCACCTCTATAAAAGCCCCATCATCCCATCCTCCAATTCCTTTCCAATCACTCGTAATCCACCCCGCAATACAGCCCCATCTCTACTGTTCTTCGGCTACCGTCGCCTAAGGTGAGCATCCTAGTCCAATTCCTCCCACCAACAGAATCCCCTTGCCAAAGCCTACCTCCTAGACATCATTTCCCAGTCGTTGGCAATTATTGGCCGCGCGCACAATGGAGCCGTGCCGCTGCTCTATTCGGGACTAACGTCGACGTCACCCGCCGATCGTCCGTTATGTCCATCCGTGTCCCGGTGCCTTCTCATCACTAGGAGCATCACTCACCACCATCTCTTCATCACCGGAGTTCAGACGACGACGACGACGCGCACCGGCGCTCGCTCGCTCAACACCACCGGTTCCATCTCCAACGACTACTCGGTGACCCAAAACCAATGCTAAGCCCATAGGTTGTTTCGATGATGCTAGGAACGAGTTAATTGTTTAGTTTGAATAGACGTTTAATTGTGTTATTTTTTTATTAAGTGTGTGTGATGTTTTATACAAGTAATCATGCAAAATTGTTTATGTCTTATTGTCATGTCCGTAGCATGCTTAGGGTTTGTCCTAAATATTGTTGAGTGATTCTAGTATATATTAGAATTGGTCATAGAATTTCTAGAACTAGTTGTACAATTATTATTTTTGATGCATGTTAGTGAAGTGCGATAATTTTTATTTGTTCATAAACATAGTATATGCATGCGTACTTTCTAAATGATATTGTCATGCGTAGCAATATTTATGTTCCGGTTTAGTTTCGGAACGATTGTAGAATTATTGTTTAAATTAGTTTGATTGAGTCTAGGTGGTGTTGTGAGTTATATCATGTGCATGATTTTTGTTACAAGAGTTGATCATGCTATGACTAGATTATTGTTGATCCATTTGCTTCAAATGTATCTAGATTATTTTAATTATATGCTACATGATTTGAGTCTATTATGTTTTAGCATTTCTTTAGGATCGTGCTATTGTTTGATGTTTTGTAACTTAACGAGTTTGTTTAGGAAGTAGCTTGGTTGACTTTTAAGACGCTTGTTGTTAAATTCTATAGTTGATGTTTTAACCATTATAAATATTTAGATTTTATCTAAATGTTGATTTGTGGGTAAATTTGTATTGCCATGCTATGTTGAGTCGTGTCGTTCAAATGCATAGGATAGTTATTGTTTTGTGTTTATGTCACGTCAGTCATTATTTTGTCTTTTCTTTATAGTTAGCCGAAGTATTTGTATTGGGCACTATTAAAGTTTAGTTAGCGTATTGCTATTTAGAACGTTAGACATGATGGCCGAGTTTTACTTAGTCCGGATAACCTATACCCAACCAATCCATTCAATCCCTCTACTCATCATCAATCGATCTACCTCCTTCGAAATCTCCATATCCATCCACATCTTTCTACCAATCCTTCCTATATTGTTATTTCATTGGATGTTATTGGATTTTATTGCTTGTTATTTATTGTGCTTCGCCGTTACTACGAGTAGGAGGCGACGGTACGGGAGAGGAGCTCTACGAGGAAGAAGGAAACGGGGAACTCGACAACGAAGGCATGCCTCCTTCTTTGATCATACTTATCCTATGGTTTGCAAAATTGCATTGAGTTTTATTGTTGCTATGTGCATGCTATTTTAATTCTCGTAGCTAGCATGTCAATTGACACATTACCCTGATCCGCTTGTCGCCTATTTACTTGACACCTGAGTAGAAGTATATAATTTCGGTAGAGTAGAAATGCTTAGCCATGCTTATCACCCTGTAGGTGCCTTGTTGAATGACCTCCGAGTCATTGACAGTTGAAACTTAATGCTGAGCTAGGCCAGTTGGCCCTTGTTGACCTTCTCTATCCTCTTCTACTTTGGGTGAAACTTACCATCTGAATACTGGTGCGGGCGACAGCTGAATCAAGGATTGAAGGAGCGATTGGCTGCCCTTCACAAGTTGAAGGGGGCAATCAGTCATCCGTGCCGCATAAGGCCTAATAAGTCTTGGATTTGAATATTGTGATAACAGTACAGCCACATGCTATATGGGCACTAGCTTGGTCAAGTAAGCTAGTCAGCCTTAGGTGCCGATGTCGCCGTACCGCAGATGGGATAGCTGCCTTGCGAGGAGTATCCTCGGCACAGATGGGGGGACCGGTTTGAGGACGTACTCTCAGTTCCGTGCGCCAGACCTGGTGGGCATGTCACATCTTTGGGGGATCTAGTCCAAAGACCTCGTCACAATCTCCCTGCCGGTATACCAGATGGTGTACTACGCTAGCGACGGCTAGTGGCAACAAGTCGGGATTGTGTGTGTGGGTAAAGTGTACAACCTCTGCAGAGTGTAAAACTATTCGAATAGCCGTGTCCGGTAGGACAACATGTCTTCTTGAGACTGTTGGAAATATGCCCTAGAGGAATAATAAATTATTATTATTATATTTCCTGTTCATGATAATCGTTTATTATCCATGCTAGAATTGTATTGATAGGAAACTCAGATACATGTGTGGATACATAGACAACACCATGTCCCTAGTAAGCCTCTAGTTGACTAGCTCGTTGATCAATAGATGGTTACGGTTTCCTGACCATGGACATTGGATGGCGTTGATAACGGGATCACATCATTAGGAGAATGATGTGATGGACAAGACCCAATCCTAAGCATAGCACAAGATCGTGTAGTTCGTATGCTAAAGCTTTTCTAATGTCAAGTATCATTTCCTTAGACCATGAGATTGTGCAACTCCCGGATACCGTAGGAATGCTTTGGGTGTGCCAAACGTCACAACGTAACTGGGTGGCTATAAAGGTACACAGGTATCTCCGAAAGTGTCTGTTGGGTTGGCACGAATCGAGACTGGGATTTGTCACTCCGTGTAAACGGAGAGGTATCTCTGGGCCCACTCGGTAGGACATCATCATAATGTGCACAATGTGATCAAGGAGTTGATCACGGGATGATGTGTTACGGAACGAGTAAAGAGACTTGCCGGTAACGAGATTGAACAAGGTATCGGGATACCGACGATCGAATGTCGGGCAAGTATCGTACCTGACAAAGGGAATTGTATACGGGATTGATTAAGTCCTTGACATCGTGGTTCATCCGATGAGATCATCGTGAACATGTGGGAGCCAACATGGGTATCCAGATCCCGCTGTTGGTTATTGACCGGAGAGTTCTCGGTCATGTCTGCATGTCTCCCGAACCCGTAGGGTCTACACTTAAGGTTCGATGACGCTAGGGTTATAAAGGAAGTTTGTATGTGGTTACCGAATGTTGTTCGGAGTCCCGGATGAGATCCCGGACGTCACGAGGAGTTCCGGAATGGTCCGGAGGTAAAGATTTATATATGGGAAGTCCTGTTTTGGTCACCGGAAGAGTTTCGGGGTTTATCGGTATGTACCGGGACCACCGGAGGGTCCCGGGGGTCCACCGGGTGGGGCCACCTGGTCCCCATGGGCGTGGGGGGATCCAGCCCAAAGTGGGCTGGGGCGCCACTTTCCCCTAGGGCCCATGCGCCTAGTGTGGGGAAACCCTAAAGGAAGAGTCCTAGGAGGGGAAGGCACCTCCTAGGTGCCTTGGGGGGGAGGGAATCCTCCCTTGGCCGCCACCCCATCTAGGGCTGCCGCCCTAGGGGTGGGAACCCTAGAGGGGGCGCACCCTCCTCCCTCTCCCCTATATATAGTGAGGCCTGGGGCTGCTAACACGTGATCAGATCTCTTCGTTGGTGCAGCCCTCCCTCTCTTCCTCCTCTCCCGTGGTGCTTGGCGAAGCCCTGCAGGATTGCCACGCTCCTCCATCACCACCACGCCGTTGTGCTGCTGCTGGATGGAGTCTTCCTCAACCTCTCCCTCTCTCCTTGCTGGATCAAGGCGTGGGAGACGTCCGGGCTGTACGTGTGTTGAACGCGGAGGTGCCGTCCGTTCGGCACTAGGATCATCGGTGATTTGGATCACGACGAGTACGACTCCATCAACCCCGTTCTCTTGAACGCTTCCGCTTCGATCTACAAGGGTATGTAGATGCACTCTCCTTCCCCTCGTTGCTAGTGACTCCATAGATTGATCTTGGTGATGCGTAGAAAATTTTAAAATTTCTGCTACGTTCCCCAACAGTGGCATCATGAGCTAGGTCTATGCGTAGTTTCTATGCACGAGTAGAACACAAAGTAGTTGTGGGCGTCGATATTGTCAATTTACTTGCCGTTACTAGTCTTATCTTGATTCGGCGGCATCGTGGGATGAAGCGGCCCGGACCGACCTTACACGTACGCTTACGTGAGACTGGTTCCACCGACTGACATGCACTAGTTGTATAAGGTGGCTAGCGGGTGTCTGTCTCTCCCACTTTAGTCAGATCGGATTCGATGAAAAGGGTCCTTATGAAGGGTAAATAGAAATTGGCATATCACGTGTGTGTTTGGCGTAGGTAAGAAACGTTCTTGCTAGAAACCTATAGCAGCCACGTAAATGCAAACAACAATTAGAGGACGTCTAACTTGTTTTTGCAGGTATTATGTGATGTGATATGGCCAAAGGATGTGATGAATTATATATGTGATGTATGAGATTGATCATGTTCTTGTAATAGAATCACGACTTGCATGTCGATGAGTATGACAACCGGCAGGAGCCATAGGAGTTGTCTTAATTTATTTATGACCTGCGTGTCAATGAAAACGCCATGTAATTACTTTACTTTATTGCTAACCGTTAGCCATAGTAGTAGAAGTAATAGTTGGCGAGCAACTTCATGAGACACGATGATGGAGATCATGATGATGGAGATCATGGTGTCATGCCGGTGACAAGATGATCATGGAGCCCCAAGATGGAGATCAAAGGAGCTATGTGATATTGGCCATATCATGTCACTATTATTTGATTGCATGTGATGTTTATCATGTTTTTGCATCTTGTTTACTTAGAACGGTAGTAAATAAGATGATCCCTCATAATTCAAGAAAGTGTTCCCCCTAACTGTGCACCGTTGCGACAGTTCGTTGTTTCGAAGCACCACGTGATGATCGGGTGTGATAGATTCTAACGTTCACATACAACGGGTGTAAGACAGATTTACACACGCAACACTTAGGTTGACTTGACGAGCCTAGCATGTACAGACATGGCCTCGGAACACAGAGAGACCGAAAGGTCGAGCATGAGTCGTATGGTAGATACGATCAACATGAAGATGTTCACCGATGTTGACTAGTCCGTCTCACGTGATGATCGGACATGGCCTAGTTGACTCGGATCATGTAATCACTTAGATGACTAGAGGGATGTCTATCTGAGTGGGAGTTCATAGATGAACTTAATTATCCTGAACATAGTCAAAAGGTTCGCAAATTATGTCGTGCTCGCGCTTCAGTTCTACTGTTTAGATATGTTCCTAGAGAAAATTTAGTTGAAAGTTGATAGTAGCAATTATGCGGACTAGGTCCGTAAACTGAGGATTGTCCTCATTGCTTCATAGAAGGCTTATGTCCTTAATGCACCGCTCAGTGTGCTGAACCTCGAACGTCGTGGATGTTGCGAACATCTGACATACATTTTGATAACTACGTGATAGTTCAGTTAAACGGTTTAGAGTTGAGGCACCGAAGACGTTTTGAAACGTCGCGAAACATATGAGATGTTTCGAGGGCTGAAATTGGGATTTCAGGCTCGTGCCCACGTCAAGAGGTATAAGACCTCCGACGATTTTCTTAGCCTGCAAACTAAGGGAGAAAAGCTCAATTGTTGAGCTTGTGCTCAGATTGTCTGAGTACAACAATCATTTGAATCAAGTGGGAGTTGATCTTCCAGATGAGATAGTGATGTTTCTCCGAAGTCATTACCACCAAGCTGCTAGAGCTTCGTGATGAACTATAATATATCAGGGACATATATGATGATCCTTGAGATATTCGCGATGTTTGACACCAAAAGTAGAAATCAAGAAGGAGCATCAATTGTTGATGGTTGGTGAAACCACTAGTTTCAAGAAGGGCAAGGGCAAGAAGGGATACTTCATGAAACGGCAATTCAGCTGCTGCTCTAGTGAAGAAACCCAAGGTTGAACCCAAACCCGAGACTAAGTGCTTCTGTAATAAGGGGAACAGCCACTGGAGCAGAATTACCCTAGATACTTGGTAGATGAGAAGGCTGGCAAGGTCGATAGAAGTATATTGGATATACATTGTGTTGATGTGTACTTTACTAGTACTCCTAGTAGCACCAGGGTATTAGATACCGGTTCGGTTGCTAAGTGTTAGTAACTCGAAATAAAAGCTACGGAATAAACGGAGACTAGCTAAAGGTGAGCTGACGATATGTGTTGGAAGTGTTTCCAATGTGATATGATCAAATATCGTACGCTCCCTTCTACCATCGAGATTGGTGTTTGCGTTGAGCATAGACATGATTGGATTATGTCTATCGCAATACGGTTATTCATTTAAGGAGAATAATGGTTACTCTGTTTATTTGAATAATACCTTCAATGGTCTTACACCTAAAATGAATGGTTTATTGAATCTCGATCGTAGTGATACACATGTTCATGCCAAAAGATAGTAATGATAGTACCACCTACTTGTGGCACTGCCACTTAAGTCATATCGGTATAAAACGCATGAAGAAGCTCCATGTTGATGGATCTTTGGACTCACTCGTTTTGAAAAGTTGAGACATGCGAACCATGTCTATTGGTGTATATGCATGAAGAAACTCCCATGCAAATGGACCGTTTTGACTCACTTGATTTTGAATCACTTGGGACATGCAAATCATACCACATGGGCAAGATGACTGAAAGCCTCATTTTCAGTAAAATGGAACTAGAAAGCAACTTGTTGGAAGTAATACATTTTGATGTGTGCAGTCCAATGAGTGCTGAGGCATGTAGTGGATATCGTTATGTTCTTACTTCACAGATGACTTGAGTAGATGTTGAGTATATTTACTTGATGAATCACGAGTCTGAATTATTGAAAGGTTCAAGTAATTTCAGGGTGAAGTTGAAAGATCGTCGTGACAAGAGGATAAAAGATCTATGATATGATCATAGAGATGAATATCTGAATTACGAGTTTGGCACAGAATTAAGACATTGTGGAAATTGTTTCACAACTAATACATCCTGGAACACCATAGTGTGATGGTGTGTCCGAACATCATAACTGCACCCTATTGGATATGATGCATACCATGATGTCTCTTATCGAATTACCACGATAGTTTATGGGTTAGGCATTAGAGACAACCACATTCACTTTAAATAAGGCACCACGTAATTCTGATGAGATGACACCATATGAACTATGGTTTAGAGAAACCTAAGCTGTCATTTCTTAAAAGTTTGGGGCTGCGACGCTTATGCGAAAAAGTTTCAGGCTGATAAGCTCGAACCCAAAGCGGATAAATGCATCTTCATAGGACAACCAAAACAGTTGGGTATACCTCCTGTCTCAGATCCGAAAACAATGAGGGATTGTTTCTAGAATCGGGTCCTTTCTTGAAGAAAAGTTTCTCTCGAAAGAATTGAGTGGGAGGATGGTGGAGACTTGATGAGGTTATTGAACCGTCTCTTCAACTAGTGTGTGGCAGGGCACAGGAAGTTGTTCCTGTGGCACCTACAACAATTGAAGTGGAAGCTTATGATAGTGATCATGAAACTTCATATCAAGTCACTACCAAACCTCGTGGGATGACAAGGATGCGTACTACTTCAGAGTGGTACGTAATCCTGTCTTGGAAGTCATGTTGCTAGACAACAATGAACCTACGAGCTATGGAGAAGCGATGGTGGGCCTGGATTCCATAATGGCTCGAGGCCATAAAATCCGAGAGAGGATCCATGTGTGAAAACAAAGTGTAGACTTTGACAGAACAGCTCGATGGTCGTAAGGCTATTGAGTGCAGATGGATTTTAAAAGGAAGACGGACAATGATGGTAGGTATCACCATTAAGAAAGCTCGACTTGTCGTTAAGATGTTTTCCGACAAGTTCAAGGAGTTGACTGCGATGAGACTTTATCACTCGTAGTGATGCTAAGAGTCTGTTGGAATTATATTAGCGATTACTGCATTATTTATGAAATCTTGCAGATAGGATGTCAAAACATTGTTTCCTCGACGATTTTCTTGAGGAAAGGTTGTATGTGATACAACCGGAAGGTTTTGTCAATCCTGAAAGATGCTAATAAGTATGCAAAGCTCCAGCAATCCTTCTAAGGACTGGAGTAAGCATCTCGGAGTTGGAATGTATGCTTTGATGAGATGATCAAAGATTTTGGGTTTATACAAAGTTTATGAGAAACTTGTATTTCCAAAGAAGTGAGTGGGAGCACTATAGAATTTCTGATAAATATATGTTATTGACATATTGTTGATCAGAAATGACGTAGAATTTCTGGAAAGCATATAGGGTTATTTGGAAAGTGTTTTTCAATGGAAAGCCTGGATTAAGCTACTTGAACATTGAGCATCAAGATCTATAAGGATAGATCAAAACGCTTAATGGTACTTTCAAATGAGCACATACCTTGACATGATCTTGAAGGTGTTCAAGATGAATCAGTCAAAGAAGGAGTTCTTGCCTGAGTTGTAAGGTATGAAGTTAAAGCTCGACCACGGCAAAATAGAGAGAAAGGACAAAGGTCGTCCCCTATGCTTAAGACATAGGCTCTACAGTATGCTATGTTGTGTACCGCACCTGAAATGTGCCTTGCCATGAGTCAGTCAAGGGGTACAAGAGTGATCTAAGAATGGATCACAGGACAGCGGTCAAAGTTATCCTTAGTAACTAGTGGACTAAGGAATTTTCTCGATTATGGAGGTGGTAAAAGAGTTCGACGTAAAGAGTTACGTCGATGCAAGCTTAACACCTATCCGGATAGCTCTGAGTAGAGATACCGGATACGTATAATGGAGCAACAATTTAGAATAGCTCCAAGTAGAACAGTTATTTGGAATAGCTCCAAATAGAGCATGGTAGCTGCATCTAGGAGATGACATAGAGATTTGTAAAGCACACACGGATCTGAAAGGTTCAGACCCGTTGACTATAACCTCTCTCACAAGCATAACATGATCAAACCCAGAACTCATCGAGTGTTAATCACATGGTAAATGTGAACTAGATTATTGACTCTAGTAAACTCTTTGGGTGTTAGTCACATGGGAATGTGACCTTGAGTGTTAATCACATATCGATGTGAACTAGATTATTGACTCTAGTGCAAGTGGGAGACTGTTGGAAATATGCCCTAGAGGCAATAATAAATTAGTTATTATTATATTTCCTTGTTCATGATAATCGTTTATTATCCATGCTAGAATTGTATTGATAGGAAACTCAGATACATGTGTGGATACATAGACAACACCATGTCCCTAGTAAGCCTCTAGTTGACTAGCTCGTTGATCAATAGATGGTTACGGTTTCCTGACCATGGACATTGGATGTCGTTGATAACGGGATCACATCATTAGGAGAATGATGTGATGGACAAGACCCAATCCTAAGCTTAGCTCAAAGATCGTGTAGTTCGTATGCTAAAGCTTTTCTAATGTCAAGTATCATTTCCTTAGACCATGAGATTGTGCAACTCCCGGATACCGTAGGAATGCTTTGGGTGTGCCAAACGTCACAACGTAACTGGGTGGCTATAAAGGTACACTACAGGTATCTCCGAAAGTGTCTGTTGGGTTGGCACGAATCGAGACTGGGATTTGTCACTCCGTGTAAACGGAGAGGTATCTCTGGGCCCACTCGGTAGGACATCATCATAATGTGCACAATGTGATCAAGGAGTTGATCACGGGATGATGTGTTACGGAACGAGTAAAGAGACTTGCCGGTAACGAGATTGAACAAGGTATCGGGATACCGACGATCGAATCTCGGGCAAGTATCGTACCGCTAGACAAAGGGAATTGTATACGGGATTGATTAAGTCCTTGACATCGTGGTTCATCCGATGAGATCATCGTGGAACATGTGGGAGACATGGGTATCCAGATCCCGCTGTTGGTTATTGGCCGGAGAGGTGTCTCGGTCATGTCTGCATGGTTCCCGAACCCGTAGGGTCTACACACTTAAGGTTCGATGACACTAGGGTTATAAAGGAAGTTTGTATGTGGTTACCGAATGTTGTTCGGAGTCCCGGATGAGATCCCGGACATCACGAGGAGTTCCGGAATGGTCCGGAGGTAAAGATTTATATATAGGAAGTCCTATTTCGGCCATCGGGACAAGTTTCGGGGTCATCGGTATTGTATCGGGACCACCGAAAGGGTCCCGGGGGTCCACCGGGTGGGGCCACCTATCCCGGAGGGTCCCATGGGCTGAAGTGGGAAGAGATCCAGCCCAAAGTGGGTTGGGGAGCCACTTTCCCCTAGGGCCCATGCGCCTAGTGTGGGGAAACCCTAAAAGGAAGAGTCCTAGGAGGGGAAGGCACCTCCTAGGTGCCTTGGGGGGGAGGGAAACCTCCTCTTGGCCGCCTCCCCTTTCCCATCTAGGGCTGCCGCCCCCCTAGGGGTGGGAACCCTAGAGGGGGCGCACCCTCCTCCCTCTCCCCTATATATAGTGTGGCATAGGGGCTGCTCATAACACGCGATCAGATCTCTCTCGTTGGTGCAGCCCTCCCTCTCCTTCCTCCTCTCCCGTGGTGCTTGGCGAAGCCCTGCAGGATTGCCACGCTCCTCCATCACCACCACGCTGTTGTGCTGCTGCTGGATGGAGTCTTCCTCAACCTCTCCCTCTCTCCTTGCTGGATCAAGGCGTGGGAGACGTCACCGGGCTGTACGTGTGTTGAACGCGGAGGTGCCGTCCGTTCGGCACTAGGATCATCGGTGATTTGGATCACGACGAGTACGACTTCATCAACCCCGTTCTCTTGAACGCTTCCGCTTAGCGATCTACAAGGGTATGTAGATGCACTCTCCTTCCCCTCGTTGCTGGTCTCTCCATAGATAGATCTTGGTGACACGTAGGAAAATTTTGAATTTCTGCTACGTTCCCCAACAGTACATGACCTGTCTTGCTTATTCCCTCTTTGCCCCTATTCTTGAAACCTATGAAGGACGTGGGTTGATCGAGGATCCTCACTTGATGAAAGTTGTTCTGAAGATAAACATGTTTTCATCTAAAATTGCTTTTATCCAATTGCTTTATTTGTTAAACAAAATTAGCTTTACGCAAATGAGCCATACATCCTTCCTTTGAAGCCACATGTAGTTATTAGGTCCTTCCCCGTGGGAGGCATGTTGAGTACGTAATGTACTCATGGTAATACTTTTGTTGAACAACAGAGATCTATGAAGACGAGGGCGTCGACTACGACTATTATGATGATCCTGAGGAGTGAGGACACGTTGATTACATCGATTGCCTGTGGCTGAGATGGAGTCGCTACGTATTTATATATTCTGCTGTGTTTTTGGTTGTAATAAATGTCATGAGACATTTCACTATGTATGCCTTGTGGCAAGAGTTATTAAACTTATACTTATTTTATTGTTCTGCAATGATACCATTTTCGCTGTGTTGTCAAGTTGATCCTGGATTGACAAATATACACAGGAGGGTCTGGAAATAATTTCCGGGTTCTCACAGAAGTGGTATCAGAGCTGACGTCGTCCTAGTAACGTGGCCTTAGTTAGAAATGGGAAGCCTTAGAAATTATTTTATAAAATATTATTTTATAAATTTTCTAGTATTTCTCTTCTATTTTCTCTTATTAAATTGTGTACTGCTTA
This sequence comes from Triticum urartu, assembly GCF_003073215.2. Lineage (NCBI taxonomy): Eukaryota > Viridiplantae > Streptophyta > Magnoliopsida > Poales > Poaceae > Triticum > Triticum urartu. The sequence continues at coordinate 603,276,700 of NC_053023.1, read as the reverse complement.
TCTTCTTATTCAAATATGTAGATGGTGATATCATCCTCATGCCGGATTGAGCAGTTTGGCAACCTCGGTCTTCAGTTTCGGGACATGCTCACATGCTTAGGCTTCAACAAGGATCCAGAGGTTTCCGGACACTCCTACCGCATATCGGGGACGAGGAATGTTTCAAGGTCAACTTGGTGGTGTATCCGAGGATGGAAGAACAGACCAGCAGTTATCGATACACATATGATGGAGAAGACTTCTTTGATGTTGTCATTGGAGTGGTTCATTAGGCAATGCATCAGATAGCCGGACTTCATCAGGATGAGCTGAGGCACACCCCGTTCCGGTACTTCACTTTCCGCATTGGGGACGGAGCAATTCAGCAGAACTTGGGGTACATGGAGGAGGAGGATCCCCCGATCATTCGTATGGCTTCACTTACCCTCGGACTTGAGCAAAACCTTGCTATGACTACGACTATGCTGGAGGAGAACCGTCAGCGCTTAGAGTATTACCAGGAGCGTGTGGAGATACTTGAGGAGAGATTGGTGGAGGTGAACACTTCCTTAGCCGTTGCCCATGAAGCACGGGAGGCCGCTGAGGCAGTTGCAGAGCAGGGTATCATCTCGACGAACGCTATGCTTGCCGTGGAGAATGGTGACCAACAGGAAATGCCACCAGAGGACCCTACACCTCCTCCACGCCAGAGGCTTCATCCACGCATCAAGATAACGCGGATGAAGAAGAGCGCTCTAGCGAAGAAGCGTCGCCTGACACATCGCGCCATTGCACCTTCAGCACCGCCTGCACCTCCAGCACCACCGACTCGCGAGCAACAGCTCGACGACACTGAGGAGGAGACTGAGCCTGAGGAGAGAGTTCCTGCTATGCCAGAGGGGACCGCATCACCACCATCCGGGCTTCGCTTTGCATCAGCACCTACCCACCAGTACGATGGAGATCTCAGCGAGTAGATGGACTATAGGAACCATGAGCGATATCTTTGATGATGCGAGTGAACGTTAGTTATTTTCATGTTTGCTATGTCCATGGTAGACTATACCGATATATGTGGTATAGCTACTATGTTGTCCAGTACTTTCATGCTTGAGTGTTTTAATTGGAGTTTTATCTGGAGTTCAGTTGCTGGTTTTATTTGTTCATTTGTTATCATATTGGGTTTATGGGTTAGATATTTCCCTCTCTTCTATTCTAACACCGGAAGGCCAACAGGATGGATGCTAATCACGGAGGTCGTGGCCATGGAGCACGCGGACATGGTCGCGGTCATGGACGTGGACGCGGTCGTGGACCAGATTTTGGGGAACATGTCTTTGAAGAAAACTTTGAGGAGGGAAATGTCCATGATACCGACTCTGACTCTGGAGGAGATGATGTGCCACCACCACCGCCGCCACCCAATATGGCACAGATGATGTTGATGCAAACACAGATACTTCAGAAGCTTGCAGCCAATGTTGCAAATCAGAATCAGGGTCAACCACCACAGTCGGGATTTGCTGAGTTCATGAGGGCAAAACCGCCAACTTTTGAGGGATCAGCAGACCCACTTGACGCTGATGATTGGTTGAAGGACATCAGGAAGACTCTCAACTTGGCCAATTGCACCGTGGAAAATCGTGTCAAGTTTGCGGCACACCAGCTCAAGGGTGTGGCTGTAGATTGGTGGGAGAATTATTGTGAAGCTCATGAGGATGCCCAAACTATTACTTGGAATGAGTTTGCAGAAGCTTTCCGCACCGCACATATTCCTGCAGGCATCATGGAGCTGAAGAGGGATGAGTTCCGAGCTCTTACTCAAGGAAAGATGACAGTGTCGGAATATCTTAGTCGTTTCACGCAGCTGGCACGTTATGGAAGGGCAGATATTCCAACTGAAACTGACAAGATTGCCAAGTTTTTGAAGGGGTTGAACCCTGGGTTGAAGGACAGGCTGGTATCTCATGATTTCCTTACCTTTCAAGCACTTGTCAACAAGGCTATACTCCAGGAGAACTCGAGGAGGGAGTTAGAGGAGCACCGCAAGCGTAGAGCACCACAGAATCACCATGGGGCATGTAGCTCCCGACAGAAGATTGGTCATCCTCCTGGCTATCGTGCACAGTATGTCAAGCCATCAAGGCCCAACAACACCTATCAGCCAAATGCATATAATACTCCACGAGCTGAAGTGGGAGGTAATCATGCTAATACAGCTGGAAAGGCATGCTTCAGTTGTGGGAAAGAGGGTCACTTTGCTGTTGCATGTCCCAACAAGAACACTGGTCCCACTCCAGTGAAGTTCAATTTGGGTTCTGCAGCTAAGACACCCGCAGCTGGACGTGGCCGAGGCATTCTCAATACACCAGGGGGTGCACCTCATGCATCAGGACGTGGAAGGGTCAATCATGTCACCATCGAGCAGGCTCAAGAGTCACCAGATGTTGTTCTTGGTATGTTCCCGATCAACTCATATTACGGTTCAGTATTTTTTGATACTGGAGCTTCTCATTCGTTCATTTCAAGGAGTTTTGCTGAAAAACATCATTTTCGAACTGTGTGTTTGAATTTGCAAATGGTAGTGCAATCACCTGGGGGTATTTTAAGGACTGGGCAGAAGTGTCCTAAAGTGGTTATAGTTATAGAAGGGGTAGAGTTCCTAGAAAATCTTATCTTGATAGACTCCAAAGGCTTGGATATCATTTTAAGAATGAATTGGTTAAGGAAACACAAGGCATTTGTAGATTGTGCCAGGACCTCTATTACATGAACAAGCACTGAAGGGGCAACTGTGGAATACCAAGCTAGGATTGCACCTCAACCCGAGGTTGATTGCATGCTGAACAAAGTGAAGGAGTTAACTTTGGAGGATGTTCCAGTGGTGAAGGAATATCCAGATGTCTTTCCGGATGAATTGCCTGGATTGCCACCAGACCGTGAGATTGAGTTTGTCATTGAGTTAATACCGGGCACCGCTCCTATTGCGAAGAGACCTTATAAGATGACAGCGAATGAATTAGCCGAGTTGAAGAAGCAAATTCAGGAGTTAGAAGAGAAGGGTTACATTAGGCCGAGAACATCACCATGGGGCGCACCTGTGCTATTTGTGGAAAAGAAAGATGGTAGCATGTGCATGTGTGTGGATTACCGAGCGCTGAATGCAGCAACTATTAAGAATAAGTATCCCCTGCCAAGGATTAATGACTTGTTCAAACAGTTGAAGGGAGCACGTGTGTTTTCCAAAATAGATCTCCGATCGGGATACCACCAGTTGAAGATTCGCCCGCAAGATGTTCCAAAGACCACCTTTGTTACTCGATATGGTCTCTATGAGTTTTTGGTAATGTCTTTTGGACTCACGAATGCACCAGCTTACTTCATGCATCTCATGAACAACGTATTCATGGATTGCTTGGATAAGTTTGTTGTAGTGTTCATTGACGATGTTTTGATCTATTCCCGGAGTGAAGAAGGGCTCATCAACTCTACGCCAAGTTTAGTAAGTGTGAATTCTGGTTAAAACAAGTGGACTTTCTAGGACATGTCATCTCAGCCGAAGGAGTTGCCATGGATCCAGCAAAAGTGGAATCAGTACTCAGTTGGAAGCAACCCAAGAATGTGTCAGAAATACGCAGTTTCCTTGGACTAGCCGGGTATTACCGTCGGTTCATTGAAGATTTTTCCCGAATAGCTAGACCTATGACTCAGTTGTTAAAGAAGGATAAAAAATTTGAGTGGTCAGAAGCTTGTGAAGCGAGTTTCCAAGAACTCAAGAGGAGGTTGACAACTGGTCCAGTATTGGTATTGCCAGATATTCAGCAAGATTTTGAGGTTTATTGTGATGCTTCTCAACAGGGTTTGGGATGTGTGCTTATGCAACAAGGAAAGGTTGTAGCTTATTCATCGAGACAGCTACGCCCTCATGAGGTTAACTATCCCACACATGATTTAGAATTAGCCGCCGTAGTGCATGCCTTGAAAACTTGGAGGCACTATCTTATCGGAAATAGGTGTGAGATATACTCGGATCATAAGAGTTTGAAATACATTTTCACACAACCGGATTTGAATCTTAGACAGAGAAGGTGGCTAGATTTGATGAAGGACTATAATCTGAACATTAACTACCATCCTGGTAAAGCCAATGTCGTAGCTGATGCACTGAGCAGGAAGGTTTATGTCAACAATGTGATGATTCAGAAGGAAGCGCCAGAACTTTATGAGGAAATTCGAAAGATGAATTTGTATGTGAGCCTTGCTGAAAATGGTGAAATGTTAGAGGTCAAGTTTACTCTCCAAGATCAAGTGCGAGAAGCGCAAAAAGATGACAAGGGCATTGAAGAGATTCGAGAGAAAATCAAATTGGGTGAAGCACCCGACTATAGAGAGGATGAGAGTGGAAGCATATGGTTTCGAGACCGTTTGTTGGTGCCAGACCAAAAGGATATCAAGGACACGATCATGAAGGAAGCTCATGAGTCAGCATACTCAATACAGCCTGGAAGTACGAAGATGTATAATGATCTTCGGGGTAGTTTTTGGTGGTCGAGTATGAAGCGAGAAATCGCTGAGTATGTTTCACAGTGTGACGTATGTCGAAGGATCAAGGCAGAGCATCAGAAGCCCGCGGGACTACTACAACCACTTAAGGTTCCAGTGTGGAAATGGGAAGAAATTGGAATGGACTTTATCACAGGCCTTCCAAGGACATCTTCTGGATTTGATTCTATTCGGGTCATAGTGGACAGATTGACCAAGTCAGCTCATTTCATTCCAGTAAAGACTACCTATGGTGGAGAGAAGCTCGCAGACTTGTATATGGCAAGAATCATTTGTGCACATGGAGTTCCTAAGAGGATAGTGTCAGATCGAGGTACTCAGTTTACCTCGCGGTTTTGGAAGAAAATACATGAAGTTCTGGGAACTCAGTTGGATTTCAGTACAGCGTATCACCCATAGACTGATGGACAAACGAAACGGGTAAACCAAATTCTTGAATACATGCTTCAAGCTTGTGCTTTGACTTATCAACGTAGTTGGGATAAGAGTCTTCCTTATGCTGAGTTTTCTTATAACAACAGTTATCAAGCAAGTATAAAGATGGCTCCTTTTGAGGCTTTATATGGACAAAAGTGTCGTACACCTCTTAACTGGCATGAAGTAGGTGAAAACCAAGTGTTTGGACTTGACACGTTGGAAGAGGCGGACAAGCAAGTGAAAATGATTCAAGAAAGGTTGAAGGCAGCCCAGTCTAGACAGAAGGCTTATTCGGATAAATGTCGTCATGACATATCATTCAAGATAGGAGATGATGTGTACCTGAAGGTATCTCCACTACGTGGAATGCATCGATTTGGAATCAAGGGTAAGCTAGCGCCCAGCTACATTGGTCCATTTGGGATTACCGCTCGACGTGGAGAGGTAGCCTATCAATTGGCACTCCCAGAGAAGTTGTCAAATGTGCACAATGTTTTCCATGTGTCATAGTTGAAGAAGTGTTTTAATAAACCCGAGGAAGAGGTGCAGAAGACTTCACTTGACAACATAGAAGTCAAAGATGACCTGACATATGAAGAGTATCCTATCAAGATTCTTGATGAGCAGTTGCGTACAACTAGGAGAAAGGTGATCAAACTTTGCAAGGTGCAGTGGAGCAATCACATTGAGAAGGAAGCAACTTGGGAGCGAGAAGACGACCTCAGGGAGGAGTTCCCAAATCTTTTCTCTTAGCTCTGAATCTCGGGGTCGAGATTCCTTGTAAGGGGGGTAGAGTTGTAACATCCTGATTTTTTTTCGAGAGTTCATTTTTTTAAGCCAAGGGATGTTGCAACGTAATCTTTAATTATATACTAGCAAAAGGGCCCGTGCGTTGCAACGGGAGAAACAAATTATCCCCCCTAGCATCTCCATCCTGCCTCCATCCTTGTTGTCATTTCTTTTCTTTATTATCATTGTCGGTCATGATGTTCACTACACAGCGAACGTTCCACGTAAGTTTGGAACCAATAAAGAATTGCATCGCCTGCATGGACAACCAATGAACGGTCGCGTTTGAGATCACGGCCACATCTGCACAATCTAATGCTTGTGCCTTGTGTTTGTGTTATCCGGATTTTACATCGTAATAGTTTAGTACCAGTATGTGAAGGACACAAACAACCACCAAATTTAACTTTAGTTTTAAAAAATCAATACTTTTTTTTGCGGGCTAACACGATCAACACAAAAAACAGTGGACGTTGCAAGTTTGATTCCAGTCATGGTCAACTATTTTTTGCCTAATCTCCTAAATGAGATGGTGGGTTTGATTTGTTGGGGTGGGTCGCACGGATAGGTTGGGATGACACTGTTTTTTCTATTGGTGAAACGTTACGCGGACCAATGGGGTAGAGGCCAAGTGGCCCAGGGCAGACTATCGGTAGAATAGCCTAGCTGAGTATGAAGAAATGCCATGGACATAAGAAATGGGAGGACCAATAAGATTATACCTCTATTTATATAAATATAAAAAACAATATATATGCCCGTGGGTTACAACGGTAGAAACAATTGACATAAATTTAGCGAGGACTGTATGCACAAACATAATGTTTAATGTGTTATAAATTTGGCGCAAATTTAGTAAGGATTATAAGTACAAGAAAAACATGTCACGCTGTATGTTGCAACGAAAGAAAGAATGGCCTGAATTTAGTGAGGATCATGCAGGAAAAAGATGCCACATCATTTTTATTCATAAGATATAAATAAGGGCACTACACGCCTGCCATTGATTCCTGCACCTCCTTCAAAAAATCTGCAATTACCGTTTAATTCCTAACTTCTTTATTTCCCATGCAATTAGAGCCTATTTTCTTTCTTGCCGGCTTAATTATGCATAATATCTATTGCTCTTCCCCTCATTTGTTTCGCTAAGCACAATTCTTATTCATGCCATATTCTTTCATAATTTCCGAAGCAGCTCCTTGATATTTGACAACCTAAGAACATATATAAACTGATTAAAAAATATGTAAAATAGCAATATAGGACTATTTAATAAGTAAACAAATATGGAAAACAGCCTCCAGCCTGCTCCTAATGGGCAGTCGGCCGGCCCAGCACGCCCGTGCCCATTGTCTCGGCCCAAGTACACACGCATTGCCTTCTATTCTAAATAGCCGGAATGACGCTTAGGTTATCACACTCACGAGCCCAGCTTTAGTGGTCTGATGTGTTTGCACACATCCAGTAGACCAGGGCTCGAATCCCAGCTGTGACCAATTTCTTTTTTAAATTAAAAAAATATCAAACACACGGACACATAGGACCAGGTGGGCCAGATCTATAACGGGTGCAGGCCCAAGTCGCTCAATGCTTTTGACGTACAGGCAGCCGGCATGAAAATATTAGTACCACCTTGAATATGTTTTAAATTTAAACTGAAAACGTAAAATCACGGGAAGAAGCGTATTGTGACGGTGAATCCACGGAGTCAATCCGTGCTTTATTATTAAGGAGAGATTTTGGTAATTGCTCAAATTAATACCAAGTTGTTTGGAATAATTAGCACATGTTAGGTGGAAAATATTTTCGTAATATCCTGAGTCGATTTATTCGCTCGTAATATTTTATTTAATTTTTTTTGTACTGTTTAATTTCTTGGATTCTTGAAGACTTTTTAGTTGTCTTTGTTTCGGTTCCTCTTGTAGCAATCCTAGTAAAAAAATCAATATTATATTATATTGATTTTCTTTTCTTCTCTCTTCTTTAGTTTCTCTCTTTTTATTGGTCCTTGAACAATACGTGCATCCTAGCCTATCCGTTGTTGCCTATTGCACGTATGCACCAAAATTGGTCACACACATCGACGTATGCACTGGGCCATCTCTTCTCTTTGTTTTTTTTGTGTCCAGCCACCAAAGAGACTGGCCAAGGCCCAACCAGCAGGCCAGCGGCCCAGCCGAGTGAGCGAGCGAGCGGACGGCTCGGCTCTTCTCCTTCCTCCCGCACGCGTGCACGTACATGTTACAGAGAAGAAACTCATGGTTGCCTCTTTTCTTTTCCCTTCAAATTCCCATTAATCCCTTCACCGTTTCATTCGTCATCAACACAAGATTTACTCCCCACTCAACGACGAGTCCGTTCAGTCTAATGGCTCCACTCATGATGCGCTTAATCTCATGCAAGTAACTGACGAAGTTATTGGCCCAACAATGGCATTCACCTCCTGATCCTCTCTCCTCCGGCTACCATTCGGCAGGCCCTTCGCGTCACGACGTCGCCAGGAGCACCTCTATAAAAGCCCCATCATCCCATCCTCCAATTCCTTTCCAATCACTCGTAATCCACCCCGCAATACAGCCCCATCTCTACTGTTCTTCGGCTAACCGTCGCCTAAGGTGAGCATCCTAGTCCAATTCCTCCCACCAACAGAATCCCCTTGCCAAAGCCTACCTCCTAGACATCATTTCCCAGTCGTTGGCAATTATTGGCCGCGCGCACAATGGAGCCGTGCCGCTGCTCTATTCGGGACTAACGTCGACGTCACCCGCCGATCGTCCGTTATGTCCATCCGTGTCCCGGTGCCTTCTCATCACTAGGAGCATCACTCACCACCATCTCTTCATCACCGGAGTTCAGGACGACGACGACGACTGCGCACCGGCGCTTCGCCTCGCTCAACACCACCGGTTCCATCTCCAACGACTACTCGGTGACCCAAAACCAATGCTAACCCATAGGTTGTTTCGATGATGCTAGGAACGAGTTAATTGTTTAGTTTGAATAGACGTTAATTGTGTTATTTTTTTATTAAGTGTGTGTGATGTTTTATATCAAGTAATCATGCAAAATTGTTTATGTCTTATTGTCATGTCGTAGCATGCTTAGGGTTTGTCCTAAATATTGTTGAGTGATTCTAGGATATATTAGAATTGGTCATAGAATTTCTAGAACTAGTTGTACAATTATTATTTTGATGCATGTTAGTGAAGTGCGATAATTTTTATTTGTTCATAAACATAGTATATGCATGCGTACTTTCTAAATGAATTGTCATGCGTAGCAATATTTATGTTCCAGTTTAGTTTCGGAACGATTGTAGAATTATTGTTTAAATTAGTTTGATTGAGTCTAGGTGGTGTTGTGAGTTATATCATGTGCATGATTTTTGTTACAAGAGTTGATCATGCTATGACTAGATTATTGTTGATCCATTTGCTTCAAATGTATCTAGATTATTTTAATTATATGCTACATGATTTGAGTCTATTATGTTTTAGCATTTCTTTAGGATCGTGCTATTGTTTGATGTTTTGTAACTTAACGAGTTTGTTTAGGAAGTAGCTTGGTTGACTTTTAAGACGCTTGTTGTTAAATTCTATAGTTGATGTTTTAACCATTATAAATATTTAGATTTTATCTAAATATTGATTTGTGGGTAAATTTGTATTGCCATGCTATGTTGAGTCGTGTCGTTCAAATGCATAGGATAGTTATTGTTTTGTGTTTGTGTCACGTCAGTCATTATTTTGTCTTTTCTTTATAGTTAGCCGAAGTATTTGTATTGGGCACTATTAAAGTTTAGTTAGCTATTGCTATTTAGAACGTTAGACATGATGGCCGAGTTTTACTTAGTCCGGATAAACCTATACCCAACCAATCCATTCAATCCCTCTACTCATCATCAATCGATCTACCTCCTTCGAAATCTCCATATCCATCCACATCTTTCTACCAATCCTTCCTATTTTGTTATTTCATGGATGTTATTGGATTTTATTGCTTGTTATTTATTGTGCTTCGCCGTTACTACGAGTAGGAGGCGACGGTACGGGAGAGGAGCTACGAGGAAGAAGGAAACGGGGAACTCGACAACGAAGGCATGCCTCCTTCTTTGATCATACTTATCCTATGGTTTGCAAAATTGCATTGAGTTTTATTGTTGCTATGTGCATGCTATTTTAATTCTCGTAGCTAGCATGTCAATTGACACATTACCCTGATCCGCTTGTCACCTATTTACTTGACACCTGAGTAGAAGTATATAATTCCGGTAGAGTAGAAATGCTTAGCCATGCTTATCACCCTGTAGGTGCCTTGTTGAATGACCTCCGAGTCATTGACAGTTGAAACTTAATGCTGAGCTAGGCCAGTTGGCCCTTGTGGGATTTCTCTATCCTCTTCTACTCTGGGCGAAACTTGCCATCTGAATACTGGTGCGGGCGACAGGCTGAATCAAGGATTGAAGGAGCGATTGGCTGCCCTTCACAAGTTGAAGGGGGCAATCAGTCATCCGTGCCGCATAAGGCCTAATAAGTCTTGGATTTGAATATTGTGATAACAGTACAGCCACATGCTATATGGGCACTAGCTTGGTCAAGTAAGCTAGTCAGCCTTAGGTGCCGATGTCGCCGTACCGCAGATGGGATAGCTGCCTTGCGAGGAGTATCCTCGGCACAGATGGGGGGACCGGTTTGAGGACGTACTCTCAGTTCCGTGCGCCAGACCCGGTGGGCATGTCACATCTTTGGGGGATCTAGTCCAAAGACCTCGTCACAATCCCCCTGCCGGTACACCAAATGGAGTACTATACCAGCGGCCACTGGTGGCAACAAGTCGGGATTGTGTCATGTGGGTAAAGTGTACAACCTCTGCAGAGTGTAAAACTATTCGAATAGCCGTGTCCACGGTCATGGACGACACATGAATCTTTCTTGACGTACATGACCTGTCTTGCTTATTCCCTCTTTGCCCCTATTCTTGAAACCTATGAAGGACGTGGGTTGATCGAGGATCCTCACTTGATGAAAGTTGTTCTGAAGATAAACATGTTTTCATCAAAATTGCTTTTATCCAATTGCTTTATTTGTTAAACAAAATTAGCTTTACGCAAATGAGCCATACATCCTTCCTTTGAAGCCACATGTAGTTATTAGGTCCTTCCCCGTGGGAGGCATGTTGAGTACGTAATGTACTCATGGTAATACTTTTGTTGAACAACAGAGATCTATGAAGACGAGGGCGTCGACTACGACTATTATGATGATCCTGAGGAGTGAGGACACATTGATTACATCGACTGCCTGTGGCTGAGATGGAGTCGCTACGTATTTATATATTCTGCCGTGTTTCTGGTTGTAATAAATGTCATGAGACATTTTACTATGTATGCCTTGTGGCAAGAGTTATTAAACTTATACTTATTTTATTGTTCTGCAATGATACCATTTTCGCTGTGTTGTCAAGTTGATCCTAGATTGACAAATATACACAAGAGGGTCTGGAAATAATTTCCGGGTTTTCACAGTGACATTGGAGCAGGGGTAAGCGTTATGCCTTTGACACTTCAAAAAAAGATTGAATTTAGGTAAATGTGTCCCGGCGGCAGTAATGTTGGAGATGGCTGAAAAGTCTACTAAAAGACCAATAGGAGTAGCTGAACATGCTCTTAAAACAGGAAGAACACGTTATTCCAACTGATTTTATTATACTTGATATGCCTGTAGAAGAAAAATTATCTATTGTTCTTGGGAGATCGTTTTTAAATACCGTAGGTGCAGCTTTGAATTGTGCCAAGTGGAAGGTGATTTTTAGAGAATATAATGAAGAGACCGTGAGACACTTTTCGAGGAAATTGGGAGAGAAAGAAAAGTACATTGCACCTCCAAAAAGAATTTGTGCGGTAAGTGATAAGGAGCACATGCCGCCGAATATATGTGTTTAAGATGAAGGTAATAGCTTGAGCTTAGCAACCTAAGAACCAGCGCTTAATGGGAGGCAACCCATCATCTAAATAAAAAAATTTAAGTTTTTTCTTTCGTTGAAACTCTATTAAATTCTTGATCAAATAACCCTTTTGGTGTCTATGTTCGACTTTGTTTTGCAGGAGAAAAATGTCGGAGAAGAAAATAATTGAGAAAAGGTGGAATTTAGAGAGTAACAGAGGCCAAGACGGCCTATTGTAGGAGCGTAGCCCTCGTACCTATGATTGTACCTAGGAGTCGACGAGAACAACAAGTTTAACAAAGCAAAGACGACACGTGGTACGAGCGCATACTCGTACCACTTCATCGTTGGGGATACAGAACCCTTGATTTCACGACAACAAGCGTAACTGCTCTTACCAGTGCTCGTACCCGATGGAGACCATGACATACAAAAACATTGGAAAAAAAGACGACCACTGGTATGAGCGTGTGCGCTCGTACGGCCTGGGCGCCTCAGCAACAAAAGCACCCAAAATGAAGGACGATGTTTGGTATAAGCGTTCGCTCATACCGAGCACTCATACTAGGTATCAACCCTACATTGATAGGGTTTTAAACATGATTCCGCGTACCAGCACTCGCACCACTTCAAATCTAATAAAATCGGGCCCGCCGGCGTAAGGGGGGTTTCTTTCTCTTCTCCCTTGCACCTCCAATCTCTCTCCTTTTGTCTCTCAAACCTTAACTAAAATCTATCCAGATATGTGATTCTTTGCGTTTTTCGTCCGCTTGATCCATGCAACTCCTTCTCTGATATGTTCCTCCCCCGAATGATGGTCTATTTTCATCTTCTTGTGGTTAATTTGTCCTAGTTCTTGCCCTAGATGAGATGTGAATAACTTTGGTTTCCTGTTCAATTTGAACGTAAGGATTGAAAGTAATTGGTTAGGTTCAATCCTAGGTACTGTCTGAACTCAATCCCCACATTAAACTTATAATTTTTGGTGCATTTTTATTGTAGGTCATGTTGAAAGCCGCGATCGCGAGGGGGGGAGACCTTGACCAAGCACTCAAAACATGCACAAGGCGAGGGTGGCGATCTCTAGGCTGCTGTTGACAAGAACTATGTCGTGCATAGCAACAACAAGGTGCAAGCCACTAGGTGGAAGTGTAAAGCATTCTTTCGTGAGCAAGGACTCTTCGAATACTTCACTTGGTTGGCCACGAATGTTGGCATGGGGGTGTTCAGCATATTCCACTACCTTACGTATGAGGAGCTCACGCACGAGTTCCTTGCCCGCTTTGGGGACACCCTCAAAGGAACCCAATGTCGAGACCCTTTGAACTTTCTCCTTGGGAACCCCATCAATCCATCTTAATAGTGCGGGATCCCTATACTCAAGAACAAACCGAAAACAACTACCCTATATTTCTTTGTTTCTCCGTTCTTGAGCCATATTCATTTCAATGGGTCCATAATCCACATACAGTGATTTCACGGGGACTAAAACCTATGATACACTTAGAAAACGTGAGTAGTCCCCTATATGTATATTGTAATCAACATTAAAACATACTTAAGGGCAAGATTGCACTTTCATATCCTTATTGACGATTTTGGAGCTCCTACCTCCGAATCATCACTAGTTGTCATCGATTTCGATAATGATTTGATGGATCTTCTATATCCTTCAAATCTCACGTTACCTCTATACACATTGAGATTTATGGATTGTCTACATTAGTTTAATTTGTTAAAAATATTGCCACAAAAGCTACAAGGCAAGTTCTATAGGACGGCGGTTTGACCTGCAATGTTGTATGGCGCTGAATGTTGATCGACTAAAAGGCGACATGTTCAACAGTTCGGTGTGGCGGAGATGCGCCTGTTGAGATGGATGTGGGGCCACACTAGGAAGGACTGAGTCCGGAATGATGATATACGAGATAGAGTTGTCGTAGCGCCGATCGAAGAGAAGCTTGTCCAACATCGTCCGAGATGGTTTAGGTATATTCAGCGCAGGCCTCTAGAAGCGCCAGTGCATAGCGGACGGCTAAAGCGTGTTGATAATGTCAAGAGAGGTCGGGGTAGACCAAACTTGACATCGGAGAAGTCCAATGAGAGGGATCTGAAGGACTGGAGTATCACGAGAGAACTAGCCATGGACAGGAGTGCGTGGAAGCTTGCTATCCATGTGCCAGAACCATAAGTTGGTTGCGAGATCTTATGGGTTGCACCTCTAGCCTACCCCAACTTGTTAATTTGGGACTAAAATCTTTGTATGATATTTCCATGTTTGTAATTAAGTTTATGTTTCTATGTTTTAATTACAATGGTTCTTGAATGTGAGATTCAGAAAAAACTAAGTTGCATGTGTGGAAACATAAACACCAAACTGATTTCTAGTCTTGCCTCTAAGACTAGCTCATATACTACAGATGATCCTTGCTACTCCCGTAGGAGTTGTTGGATTCCACTTAGAGGAAAGGTGATGTAGCACAGCAGCAGAAAGTATTTCTCTCGGTTAAGAACCAAGGTTTATCGAACAGTAGGAGTCACCAAGCTAACAATATTAGCAGCACCTGCACACAGACAAATAAAATTGCTTGCACCCAACAATGGCAAGGAGGTTGTCAATCCCCTTGTTCTTGCTAGTTATGATATTAAAAGAAAATTTTGATAGGGCAAAGTGGTAAAAAAGTAAAAGGAAGTAAAAAAATAGAAATTGTAGGAGCTTTTGTATTAATAGAGAATAGACCCGGGGGGGCATAGGTTCACTAGTGGCATCTCTCTCAGAAGCAGGTAATGGCATGGTAACAAATTACTGTTGGGCAATTAACAGAATAGCGACAATTCATAACTATGATTCATGGCATAATCTCACATAGGTGTTACGTTCATGATAAGTAGACCACAATCCAACTTCATTTACTACTATTACTCGACCCCAAGACTGCTATCTAGCATGCATCTCAAAGTATTTAATTTGCAAGAAACAAAGTAACTCAATAAGCAATATGACATAATATAGACAGAAAGAAATCTAGCAATAATATTAATCCCTGTCGTTTTATCCTCAGTAGCAACAATACAATACTTGACTTTGTCCCTTTTGTAACTGAATAAGATCATCGCAAGATTGAGCCCACTACTATGCACCACTCCCTCTGAAGAACTACTCATCTATCTTGGCCAGATAAAGACTCATATATTAGAAAGCATACATAGATATAAAATTATACAACAAAGAAATTTCAAGTGATTCAAATAAATTCAATGAACAATCTGATCATAAATCCATAATTCATCGAATCTCAACAAACACACCACACAAATTACATCAGATTGATCTTAGAAGAGATCATTGTATTGAGGGTCAAAGAGAGAGAGAGAGAGAGAGAGAGATGAGAGAGAGAGAGACGAGAGAAAGACATCTAGCTACTACTATGGACCCATAGGTCCTAATGGAACTACTCACACATTATCATGGAGGCAGCAAAGTTGATGAAGATGGCCTCCCCAATGGCTCCCCCCTCTGGAAGAGCACTGAAAGAGGGCTCCAAATGGGATCACTTCGAAACAAAAATTTGTGGCGGCAATAAAATTCTTTTGGGTTCTCTCTTGATGGTTATGGAAATATCGGGCTTGGGATTAGGTAAAACAGAGGCTCAGGGGGCCACATGGCAGGGGGTGCGGCAAACCCCTGGCCGCGCCACCAGCCCATGTGGCTTCCTCGTGGGTCCCCTCGACCTCTCCCTAAGCTTTTAAGGTCTTTTATTGTCTAGAAAAAAATGTCAAAAAGTTCCATCGTGTTTAGACTTTCGTAGGTATGGATTTTCTACAAAACAAAAAATAGCAAAAAAAAACAGAAATTGACACTAGGCACTAAATTAATAGGTTAGTCAAAAAAGGTATAAAAAGTATATGAAAGTGATAAGATAATGGCATTTAATAATAAAAAACTATACATATGTTGGGGACATATCAATCCTGTTTTCCTTACTATGAGTATTGCTAAAGTAACAAGGATACTGACAATAATGGGAACACATTGTTGGATACACCAAAATTATGATATACTGTGAGATCCAATCGTAACTTAGTTATCAGTATTATTATGCTATACATTAACACTTCCTCATGTTCTTAGACCGTGAGAATATTGTTGAGAATATTGTAGGTCCTTCATATATACCAGATAATTACTTTGGTGTCACCAAACTTTTCCCGTAACTTGGATATCATAAAGATAACTTCTAGGTACACCATAGCAGTATGTCAAGGATCTTGATGATTCATGACTAGGATTTGCTCCTAAGGTGATGGATATACTCTGCACTCCCACCGGTATTAGGGTACTAGCCAGACCATAGTGTGATATTGATCACAGGGACAACGGAATATAGAAACGAGAACAAAATCAGTAACGAGGATAACTTGATATTGGATACCGTTAAGTCCCGCCTTGGGTTTTGTAATGGGTCACGAAGCAAATGGAAGTGTACACGGAAACAGAAGGTTCACTCAATAAGGATTTTCGTGTGTATTTCAGGATTAACATGGGTGTCCAGATACCGCTGTTAATTATTAATCGAAAGGTGTTTCAGATCATTTCTACATATTGCCGAACCTGCATGGTCACACGCTTAATGACTTGTGATTTTAAGGGAACTAGGAGTTCATATGAGTATGAGAGAGGCGCACTAAAAAATCCCATACGGCTCCGGAAGTGTTCCAGATGGATTAGGGAGCGTTTCGACAGTGCCTGCGAGTGTACCGAAATTACCAAGATTGTTCGAGAATTATATAGAAGGCACTAGAAGTTTTCAAAATATTCCAGAGTGTCCTAGTGGGATGTACCCCATAGACAATGACACATGGGCCTATTGGGCCACAATAGTTTGGACGCCCCAACTTGTTTGGGGGGCAAGGCACTAGGAGGCGGAGTCCTAGTAGGACTCCCCCTCACACAAAAATGTGCAGGGTACCAAAGAGAGGGCGCCTCCCCAAGGTCGTCTGCCCCCCCCCCCCTCGGCCACCTATAAGAGCCCCCCTCCCCCATGCATGCTCTGCGCATACGACCCGTCTCCCTCGAGGTCATCTAGTGGAATAATTCTCTTGAATGAGAGGTATAACCTAGCTGCAGGAATCAGTGATTCTGTGATGCTAAAGTATTGGATACATTTTCCCTTGAGAAATTTCTTGAGTTGGGAAACTATACATATACCCAAATGATAAGTGACACACGTGTGGCACGAAGCGACATGGTCCAAACGCCTTCATTACCATCAATTTTGCCATGTCAAACAGATGACATCAGCGGAATCTTTTTGGTTTCTCGGACTTAAAAATGGTATATATCTTAAATAAAACGTCCAAGTAAAAATCAATTTTCATCATTAAATCCATCTCGACTAAATTTTCAAAACTAGATCCTACATTGCTATGTTTTGATGATTTTTTGGGCCAAAAGTTGCCATGATGTTACACTGAAGTTGCCATAGTGTTTACACTAAAATTGCCATGATATTTTCATCTATTTTTTCTTCTAAATTCAAAGCTACCATTGTATTTCAACTACTTTTCATGGCAAATTTTATTAATTTACGATGGCAATTTTTAGTAATTCATCGTGGCTAAATTAGTTTATAGATCATGACAATTTTAGTTTATAGATCATGGAAATTCTAGTATTTTGACCATGGCAATTCTAGTATTTTGACAATGAAAATTATTTTTTGTATGAACAAAGGCAAAATTGAGTGCATGTATCATGGAAAATTTAAGTAATTCAGCATGGAAATTTTAGTTTCTGGTTCATGGCAAATTTGTGTCATTGACCATGCATTTTTAAAGTATTTGGCGATAAATTTCATTTTAATTATGAACCATGTTAAAATTATTTCATGGATCATGACAATTTTTAGTAATTCACTGTGGCATGTTTAGTTTCTTAATTCCCTTCTTTATAACATGTCAAAATTTACTTTAACACAGAAGAAAAAAAAGGTTAAAACATATCATGGCAACTTCAGTGTAAATGCCGTGGAAATGTATGTGCAGTAGATATGGCAACTTTTAACCCAAAAAGAAAGCTGCCGAAATATATCAATATATGATCTATTTTCAAAGATCATGTCGCAGTGGATTTAATGGTGAAAACGGTTTTTTAATCAAAATTTTAGTTTAAGACATTTTAAAAACTAAAAACCCAAAAGATTCCCACTGACATCGTTAGTTTCGTCATTTGTTCATGCATGCGGTGACGTGGCGCATTCTGTGATGATAAGGGCATCTAGCCCAAGTTACTTTGTGCCACATGTGTGATATTTATCGGGGTTCTACATATATAGCGGTTTTAGAGCATCTAGAACCGCGATGGGAAAATCCGACCCTAAAGCTGCGATGGGCAAATCCGACCCCTGAAACGCCCACGGACGCGCCCGGGCGCATCTGCGTGCACTGATCGGGCACACCTTATGTGTTGCCTTCCACACTCGTGTCCCTCATATCCAAAACCTCAAAACCATGCAATTCATGCAACGCTACGTAAACACATGATCAAAGCGCAGTTCATCAGATAAGCCGGACAAAAGGAACATAATTTATCGGAGTTCAATGGCTGACAATGCAAATCCATACTATAAACTACTTATAATACATAGATAAAATATAAACAGAACGGGGAAGGGCGGAGGAAATCACCATTTCCTCGCTGGCCCCTTCCCCTTCCGCTTGTCGGCACAGCTGTGCCCTTCCTTCGTGTAGGCGTCGACGTGCGGAGGTGCATTGTCATCATCGTCGTCGGAGCTGGAGGTGGAGCCGTCCACCAGCGCGGAGTCGGAGCTGCATCTTTTGCCCGACAGCCTGCGAAGCAGGCTCTCCTACTCTTTCGCATGGCGGGCCGCCTTCGCCCTCGCCGCCACCTCCTTGTTTGCCTCACGCTCCGATAACTTGATGGCGAGTCTGAGCGCATTGGCATTCTTGGGGCGGAGGCGCCGCGCATGCGTCTCCGTCGCCGTGAGAGAGTGGCGGTGGACTGACGCGAGGAAAGCTGCCTCAGGATCGACTGGCACGCTCGCATGCGAATGGTGCATGAACATCGACTCGGACGCCGCTGCCCTCTCCCTCGCCCGCCGCCGCTCGCGTTGGGCTGCTCGTTCCTCGGACTCGGGTGTCCGAGTGCGCGCTGGCCCAGGCGCGGGCACGAGGACCCAGCTGTGTCCAGGTACCACCTCCGGAGCAGAGGGTGGTGGTGGTGAGCAGCGTACCTGGAGGAGCGGAGTGGCCGGAGTTGCGTGCCGGGCGGGAAGGGCCGGTGACGTCGCCAGTGCTGGGTGTCGGGCGCTGACGAAGTTGGTCCGCCGCTGCCGGATCCGCCTTGGTCGACGATCGAATGCCTCAACGCGATGTGGAGGGCGACCTCCTCCACATCGTCGGGCTCTGCTTTGCGCAGCAGGCTAGCCCGGTCGTCGTCGGAGCCGGAGTCCCCACCTGAGGCACCGCTGCTTCGGTCGCCGGCCATTAGATGCGTTCGAAGGGGATCAGAAGTGGAATGGATGGAGAAGGGAGTAAAGTGAAGTTCGGATTGGCTGCGGTCTAGGATTTTTCGGATGGGGATATTTGTGGGGCAGGTGTGGGCTAGGCTGGACCAAGCCGATGTGGTGGATGCGCCCGGGCCACTCCATATCCTCTTTATATTTGGGCTGGATATGAGGGGTGCCGGCCAGTCCGAATGTTCGAGGCCTGTTTGAGGTATTTGAATGAGTCGATTTTTTATGACTGGCCAACCCGCCAGATGTTTGAAAAGGATTTAGGGTGCTCGGACGTAGATGCTCTTAGAACCGCCGCGGAAAGTAGAGTACTAGCGACTCTTGGCCAAACGCGAAACACAAAACCGGCTGCATACGAGAAGAAAGAACTGCCCCGAATGCCACGTTCAGTAGCAGGAGTAGTGATTTATCTAAAAATTCCTCAGTGCCCATTGTCCTAAACTATGCTTATGCCATCGTATGCTACTACTACCTTGAACTAATGCGCCGCATCTTCAAACAACATTCTTTGCGCGTTGATTCAAGCCTGACTAGCCAACGTGCCCCTACACGTTGATGCATGATCATATCATTGCGGAAGAAGTGCGCTCTCGTCCGGTACAAACTTACAACCCGCAAGCCACTACTCCTCCAGAATTACACGACGATGGGGTAAAGCACACGTACAACGCGTAATCTAGCTTCGTTTTGCGGCGAGACCAAGCAAAGGTATGCGATAAGCCCGCTGCGGAGCTACATGCGATTTTTTGCTTTTATGCGATAAGCCCGCTGCGGAACCCTGGTCTTCTGGCCGTTCTCCAGCGTCTTCCCCTCAAGTAAGAGTAACTCCTCAGTGGCTTCATGCAAATGGGCCTTGCATGGGACATGCATGGGATTATTTTAATTTTTCTCGGCGGCAGCATGGTGAAGGTTTGACGTCTACTGACAAGTGTGTTTTGCTTTGGCATGAAAAATGGAGAGAGTTGCGCGTACTCGCAACCGTGATGGCCAAGACAACTCCTCATCTTTTTCGTAAAAGAAAACCAACCGTGTTCTCTGTTCTGTTCGCTTAATCTCTGTAATTCCATCATTTTTCACTTCTAGAAACAGCATCCATTTCTCTTATGTTTTCTCGTCGTCTCACCTCTCACACCGTACGTGCAAACAGCTGGAATGCCGTCTTGATTATGGAGGTTTTTTTCTTCTTCAGAATTTCAGAAATGCACCTAACTTGAGCGTGTCTAGCACCAGCACAATAAACGGTGCAACAAGTCTAGTCCAGCTAATTTGTGCTTGCTTCTCAGGCTCACTAAACTAACCTTTCTTGCCCCGAAATTGTGCAGCCCACTGTGACACCAATGATTTTCATCTCTCTCTATCTCTACTACGCTAGCTATAAAAGGTTAGCCCTTGAGCAAGGACGGTCCAGGTCAGAAATTCCTCATGCTACATGTAGACTGACAAAAACCCTACCAGGATCATCATCAACTTCCCGGCGCGACCGCATGGACGAAGATAGATTCCGGCGCTGCAGCACCAAGACGGCGAGGCGTCGTCTGCGCAGCCTCCTCGTCCTCGCCGCAGACTACCTCAAGTACCTCTTCATGAACCGGCGCCGACTCCTCCGCAGGGTGGCGAGGCGTACCCACGCCATCCTCTCCTCCTACCACGGCAAAAGCAACAAGCGTCTGCCGCCATACTACCCTCCTCGCGCGTTAATGGAGCACGAGTTCTCGTGTAGCAACAGCCCTAGCCCCGTGTTCCTCGCGGCCAAGAGGCTCCAGTCACGGCTGAAGCGGGGTGCCGCCGCCGGCGCTGCCGTCTCTTCCTGCTTTGGCGCCACAGTTGGGGCCTCGTACGGGTCGCCGCCGGCGACAGAGGAGGACGATGTGGTTGAGGAGGAAGATGAGGCTGATGGGTTGGCCTGCTACGAACTTGAGCCTGACGTGGACTACAGGGCGGAGGAGTTCATCAGTATGTTCTATGAGCAGCTCAGGGCGCAGAACTTTCCTCCGGTTTTGCAACGCTCGCCATGACGCGCGACGCTGAGACATGAGAGCTGAGAGATCGAGGGCGCGCGTACGTCAGGTACGTGTCAAGAGGAGAGGAGTACGTTCTTACTTTCGATGAGGAAGGACAGGCCAGCTTGTATCACTTTATTTTGATTTCTACATGAGTGTTTGTGACTTGTAACTAAGTGTACTACGTACACATGTGGGCTACGGATATACCTATTGAGTACAAATAAATGTTAGATGCGACGCCTTTCGAAATTTGGTTTCAATAATAATTATCACTTTCTTTTGGCTAGTGCTACCCGTCGGTCGACCGGCGCCGGTTGCACCCGCAGCATCGAGCGATTTACAGCCGCACACTGGCCGTAAAAGCACCGCCCGGCGCAGTGCTGCCCTCGCTGCCATCGTCTCCGCCATTTCTCACCGGTTTCGTGCATGCAGCAGCGTGTCCCTGTGGTTGCAGCTCCCCGTGACGACCGTCGCAGCTTGAGTGCACTAGTGGAAAACAGGAAACTAGTCCCGGTTTCAGAGGATCTTTAGTTCCGGTTCCGGAACCGGGACTAAAAGGTCGGGACTAAAGCCCAAAACCTTTAGTCCCGGTTCGTTTACGAATCGGGACAGAAGAGGCTTCACGTGACCGCTGCGGGGGCCCAGGCAGGAGGACCTTTAGTTCCGGTTGGTAACATCGACCGGGACCAAAAAGGCATTCACACATCAGCAGCTGGCAGAAGGTGGGGTTTTTGTTTTTTGTTTTCGAAAGGGAGGGGGGTTAGGGGATTTTGGAGGGTTAATTTAGAGATTTCATATTGTGTTGGCTAGCTAATAAAGAGAAGTGACCTTTCTTTCTTCGTGCTTGGTCGATGCTAGCTACTATACATATAGAAAGACCTCGACATGCTAGCTAGTAAGCAAATGGAGGAACCATTAATTACACAAGATCATCATGAACATATACAGAGGGAAGTGACCTCTCTTTCTCCGAGAGAATGGTCGAGCAACAAGTTTTCGTATATCTATCCGACGCTACTAGCTACATATATACAATATAAGATCTCTTACAATCCCTAACATCTAAAGTCTATATCAATTTTCACATGGTATTCTCCCTTCTCATTAATGACATGATCAAAAAAGAATCCCGCCAATTCCTCTTTAATTGCTCGTATGCGATCATGTGGTAGGAGTTCATCCCGCATCTGCCATATCTAATTTAAAGAAGGGGGTCAATACATATATATGAATGAAACTCAACACAAATGATGGTAATAAAATAAAATTGTGAATATTATTGTTTACGTGCTTCATATTGTTTTTCGGAGTAGCCCTGCTGAGAGGTCACGTTGTAGACGGACTCGCAAACGTGGTATCCACAAAAATCATTTCCGGCTTCCTGCCACAAGCACTTTATACGAGAAATAGAGTTCAATCAAACTGATAATCAAGCATGGTAAATGATATTGATGAAACTAGAATCAATGGGAGATGCGCTGAACTAGCTAGTACTACTTACTTCCGGGAGTGTAATCGCAGCTCCCTCGGCACTCGGCAGTCCTGGAGCAATTCCGGTGAACTCTTTCCAAACCCTGCCAGACAAAGAAAATAATTACTTGATATCAGGAAATGAACAAAGTTGCCGATATGGTGCGATAATGATCGATTGAACTTATTTCTGGAGCATTGCAGTCATGTTCGCATTGTTGGGGAATGCAGTAATTTCAAAAAAATTCCTACGCATAGACAGGATCATGGTGATGCATAGCAACGAGAGGGAAGAGTGTGTCCACGTACCCTCGTAGACCGAAAGCGGAAGCGTTAGCACAACACGGTTGATGTAGTCGTACGTTTTCACGATCCGACCGATCCAAGTACCGAACGCAAGGCATCTCCGAGTTCAGCACACGTTCAGCTCGATGACGTCCCACGAACTCCGGTCCAGCAGAGCTTCACGGGAGAGTTTTGTCAGCACGACGGCGTGATGACGGTGATGATGATGCTACCGATGCAGGGCTTCGCCTAAGCACCGCTACAATATGATCGAGGTGGGTTATGGTGGAGGGGGGCACCGCACACGGCCGGGAGAGATCAACAGATCAACTTGTGTGTCTAGAAGTGCCCCCTGCCCCCGTATATAAAGGAGCAAGGGGGAAGGTCGGCCGGCCCCTGTAGGCGCGCTAGGAGGAGGAGTCCTCCAAGTAGGAGTAGGACTCCCCTCTTTCCTACTCCTACTAGGAGGGGGAAAGGAAGGGGGAGAGGGAGAAGGAAAGGGGGCGTCGCCCCCCTCTCCTAGTCCAATTCGGACCAGAGGGGAAGGGGCGTGCGGCCTGCCTTAGGCCAGCCCTCTCTCTCTCCACTAAGGCCCATAAGGCCCACTATTTCTCCCGGGGGGGGGGGGGTTCCGGTAACCCTCCTGAAAGATCGTGGATGTCGCCTGGAGGGGGGTGAATAGGCGTTTTAAAATAATTATGATTTAGGCTTGAACAAATGCGGAATAAACCTAGCGGTTAATTTGTCAAGCACAAAACCTAAAACAACTAGGCTCACCTATGTGCACCAACAACTTATGCTAAGCAAGATAAGCAACTATGTGATAGCAAGATATATGACAAGAAACAATATGGCTATCACAAAGTAAAGTGCATAAGTAAAGGGGCTCGGGTAAGAGATAACCGAGGCACGCGGAGACGACGATGTATCCCGAAGTTCACACCCTTGCGGATGCTAATCTCCGTTTGGAGCGGTGTGGAGGCACAATGCTCCCCAAGAAGCCACTAGGGTCACTGTAATCTCCTCACGCCCTCGCACAATGCAAGATATCGTGATTCCACTAAGGGACCCTTGAGGGCGGTCACCGAACCCGTACAAATGGCAACCCTTGGGGGCGGTCACCAAACCCGTACACTTTGGCAACCCTTGGGGGCGGTCACCGGTACCCGTCAAATTGCTCGGGGCGATCTCCACAACCTAATTGGAGACCCCGACGCTTGCTCGGAGCTTTACACCACAATGATTGAGCTACGAACAACACCAACCATCTAGGGCGCCAAGGCACCCAAGAGGAACAAGCTCTAGGGTGATCAAACACCCAAGAGTAATAAGCTTCTCAAACTTCACTTCCACGTATCACCGTGGAGAACTCAAACCGATGCACCAAATGCAATGGCAAGGGCACACGGAGTGCCCAAGTCCTTCTCTCCCAAATCCCACCAAAGCAACTAATGCTAGGGAGGAAAATGAGAGGAAGAACGAAATAAGAACACGAAGAACTCCAAGATCTAGAATCAAGGGGTTCCCCTCACTTAGAGGAGAAAGTGATTGGTGGAAACGTGGATCTAGATCTCCTCTCTCTTTTCCCTCAAGAACTAGCAAGAATCATTGGAGGAATTGAGAGTTAGCAAGCTCGAAGAAGGTCAACAATGGGGAAAGAACACGAGCTAAAGAGATAAGGTTCAATGGGGAAGAAGACCCCCTTTAATAGGTGGGGAAAAATCCAACCGTTATGCTCACAGCCCGCACAGAGCGGTACTACCGCTCCAAGGAGCGGTACTACCGCTAGGGCGGTAGTACCCCTTTGAAAAACAACAGCGAGGAGGCAAAATGCCAGTAGAACCGCTGGAGCGGTACTACCGCTCGTCCTCACGGTACTACCGCTAGGGATCGCGGTACTACCGCAAAGGGTAGCGGTACTACTGCTAGCGAGCGGTACTAAAAAAATACATTCGGGCCTACCACCGCAGGACTTGGGACGAGTTTTTGATCCGGAGCGGTACTACCGCTGTAGGAGGCGCGGTAGTACCGCTCTGGAGCGGTAGTAAAAAATTACATCCGCTCCAATTCGCGGTAGTACCGCTGCAGCCTTTTCAGAACACCAAAATTGTCACAACTTTTACAAACGGACTCCGAATTCGATGAAACCAAGTTTGTTGAAAAGCTAGCGACAAGGGCTAACACAATCTTGATAGAAATACCAATAAGAAGCAAATGAGAAAAGGCCCAAAATAAAATGGTGAGAACCCTTCCTCGGATAAGACCGGTAAAACCTCCAACACCGAAAACATCATAGAAGACGCATGCAAACTCTGTTTTCGATGAACTCAAGCTTGTCATCAAGATGACCATAAGATCTAAGACTCACAAAGAGAACTAAACAAAAACCAAGAAACATGATGCAAGGATGCAATGGTTTGAGCTCTTGACGAACGATACGATCAAGCTACTCACTTGAGAGCCCCCTTGATAGTACGGCTATCGATCCTATAACCCGGTCTCCCAACTACCACCATGAGACCGGTAAAATAGAAAACCTATCAAGGGTAAACCTTTGCCTTGCACATGATCCACTTGAGCTAGATGATGACGACTTGTCCTCCTCAAGATGGACCACCTTTCTTGATTGCGTTGGGTCGATGGAGACTAGATGATTGCTCCCCCATACTCCGCTATGGGTGAGCCACTCTTCGGCACATCTTCACAAGTCCATTGACACCACAGTGGATGGCAAGCTTCAAGCACTTGATCTCTTCGTGATGCTTCACTTGAACTTGCACACGGCAATCTTGATGACGATCACCACTTGATGTCATCCTTTCCATGGGTTGTATGATATCTTCCTCTTGACGCAAGCCCATGGACATGTACCTAACCCCACATAGACTCTCACATAGACCATGGGTTAGTACACAAGTGCAATGGACAATGCTTACCATACCATGGGATCACTTGATCCCTCTCGGTACATCTTCTACGCTTTGTGAGTTGATCAACTTGATTCACTCTTGACTTAGTCTTGATCAACCTTGAATCTTTCCAACTCTCTTCGTTTGGATGATGTCTTGAAGGTAAACATGAATGATCACACAATCTTCTTCTTCAAGACATGCTTGCAATAAGCTCAACACTCACATGACCAATCTTTGGATAATTCCTTAATAGCACCTTGGTCAACCCATAAACTCCTTGAAACCAACACATGGACTTCAAGAAATGCCTATGGAAAAATCCTTCAAATATAACTCAATGCAACCATTAGTCCATAGAGAATGTCATCAATTACCAAAACCACACATGGGGCACCGCATGTCCTTTCACCTCCGGCACTCCGGTTTTCTCCGAAACCACCCGGAACACTTCCGGTGTCCGAATATAGTCGTTCAATATATCAATCTTTATGTCTCGGCCATTTAGGGACTCCTCGTCATGTCCGTGATCATATCCGGGACTCCGAACTACCTTCGATACATCAAAACACAAAACTCATAATACCGATCGTCACAGAACTTTAAGCATGCGGACCCTACGGGTTCGAGCACTATGTAGACATGACCGAGACACGTCTCCGGTCAATAACCAATAACGGAACCTGGATGCTCATATTGGTTCCCACATATTCTATGAAGATATTTATCGGTCAAACCGCATAACAACATACGTTGTTCCCTTTGTCATCGGTATGTTACCTTGCCCGAGATTCAATCGTCGGTATCTCAATACCTAGTTCAATCTCGTTACCGGCAAGTCTCTTTACTCGTTCCGTAATGCAACATCCCGCAACTAACTCATTAATCATATTGCTTGCAAGGCTTATAGTGATGTGCATTACCGAAAGGGCCCAGAGATACCTCTCTGACAATCGGAGTGACAAATCCTATTCTTGATCTATGCCAACTCCACGAGTACCATCGGAGTCACCTGTAGATCACCTTTATAATCACACATTTACATTGTGACGTTTGGTAGCACACAAAGTGTTCCTCCGGTACTCGGGACTTGCATAACCTCATAGTTATAGAAACATGTATGAGTCATGAAGAAAGCAATAGCAGTAAACTAAACGATCAAGTGCTAAGATAACGGAATGGGTCATGTCAATCACATCATTCTCCTAATGATGTGATCCCGTTAATCAAATGACAACTCATGACTATAGTTAGGAAACTTAACCATCTTTGATTAATGAGCTAGTCAAGTAGAGGCATACTAGTGACACTCTGTTTGTCTATGTATTCACACATGTACTAAGTTTCCGGTTAATACAATTCTAGCATGAATAATAAACATTTATCATGATATGAGGAAATAAATAATAACTTTATTATTTCCTCTAGGGCATATTTCCTTCAGTCTGCCACTTGCACTAGAGTCAATAATCTAGATTACACAGTAATGATTCTAACACCCATGGAGCCTTGGTGCTGATCATATTTTGCTCGTGAGAGAGGCTTAGTCAACGGGTCTGCAACATTCAGATCCGTATGTATCTTGCAAATCTCTATGTCTCCCACCTGGACTTGATCGCGGATGGAATTGAAGCGTCTCTTGATGTGCTTGGTTCTCTTGTGAAATCTGGATTCCTTTGCCAACGCAATTGCACCAGTATTGTCACAAAAGATTTTCATTGGACCTGATGCACTAGGCATGACACCAAGATCGGATATGAACTCCTTCATCCAGACTCCTTCATTCGCTGCTTCCGAAGTAGCAATGTACTCCGCTTCACACGTAGATCCCTCCATGGCGATTTGTTTAGAACTGCTCCAACTGACAGCTCCACCATTCAATATAAACACGTATCCGATTTGCGATTTAGAATCGTCCGGATGAGTGTCAAAGCTTGCATCAACGTAACCATTTACGATGAGCTCTTTGTCACCTCCATAAACGAGAAACATATTCTTAGTCCTTTTCAGGTATTTCAGGATGTTCTTGACCGCTGTCCAATGATCCACTCCTGGATTACTTTGGTACCTCCCTGCTAAATTAATAGCAAGGCACACATCAGGTCTGGTACACAACATTGCATAGATGATACAGCCTATGGCTGAAGCATAGGGAACACCTTTCATTTTCTCTCTATCTTCTGCAGTGGTCGGGCATTGAGTCTTACTCAACTTCACACCTTGTAGCACAGGCAAGAATCATTTCTTTGCCTGATCCATTTTGAACTTCTTCAAAACTTTGTCAAGGTATGTGCTTTGTGAAAGTTCAATTAAGCGTCTTGATCTATCTCTATAGATCTTGATGCCCAATATGTAAGCAGCTTCACCGAGGTCTTTCATTGAAAAACTCTTATTCAAATATCCTTTTATGCTATCCTGAAATTCTATATCATTTCCAATCAACAATATGTCATCCACATATAATATTAGAAATGCTACAGAGCTCGCACTCACTTTCTTGTAAATACAGACTTCTCCAAAAGTCTGTATAAAACAATATGCTTTGATCACACTATCAAAATGTTTATTCCAACTCCGAGAGGCTTGCACCAGTCCACAAATGGATCGCTGGAGCTTGCACACTTTGTTAGCACCCTTTGGATCAATAAAACCTTCAGGTTGCATCATATACAACTCTTCTTCCATAAATTCATTTAGAATGCAATTTTTACATCCATTTGCCAAATTTCATAATCATAAAATGCGGCAGTAGCTAACATGATTCGGATGGATTTAAGCATCGCTACGGGTGAGAAGGTCTCATCGTAGTCAACTCCTTGAACTTGTTGAAAACCTTCCGCAAAAAGTCGAGCTTTGTAGACAGTAACATTACCATCAGCGTCAGTCTTCTTCTTGAAAATCCATTTATTCTCGATGGCCTGCCGATCATCAAGAAAGTAAACCAAAGTCCACACTTTGTTCTCATACATGGATCCCATCTCAGATTTCATGGCTTCTAGCCATTTTGCGGAATCTGGGCTCATCATCACTTCCTCATAGTTCGTAGGTTCATCATGGTCTAGTAACATGACCTCCAGAACAGGATTACCGTACCACTCTGGTGCGCATCTTACTCTAGTTGACCTACGAGGTTCGGTAGTAATTTGATATGAAGTTTCATGATCATCATCATTACCTTCCCCACTAATTGGTGTAGGTGTCACAGGAACCGGTTTCTGTGATGAACTACTTTCCAATAAGGGAGCAGGTATAGTTACCTCGTCAAGTTCTACTTTCCTCCCACTCACTTCTCTCGAGAGAAACTCCTTCTCTAGAAAGGATCCATTCTTAGCAACAAAAGTCTTGCCTTCAGATCTGTGATAGAAGGTGTACCCAACTGTGTCTTTTGGGTATCCTATGAAAACACATTTCTCCGATTTGGGTTCGAGCTTATCGGGTTGAAGCTTTTTCACATAAGCGTCGCAACCCCAAATTTTAAGAAATGACAACTTTGGTTTCTTGCCAAACCACAGTTCATAAGGAGTCGTCTCAACGGATTTAGATTGTGCCCTATTTAACGTGAATGCAGCCGTCTCTAAAGCATAACCCGAAAATGATAGCGGTAAATCAGTAAGAGACATCATAGATCGCACCATATCTAGTGAAGTACGATTACGACGTTCGGACACACCATTACGCTGTGGTGTTCCTGGTGGCGTGAGTTGCGAAACTATTCTGCATTGTTTCAAATGAAGACTAAACTTGTAACTCAAATATTCTCCTCCACGATCAGATTGTAAAAACTTTATTTTCTTGTTACGATGATTTTCCACTTCACTCTGAAATTCTTTGAACTTTTCAAATATTTCAGACTTATATTTCATCAAGTAGATATACCCATATCTGCTCAAATCATCTGTGAAGGTGAGAAAATAACGATATCCGCCATGAGCCTCAACATTCATCGGACCACATACATCAGTATGTATGATTTCCAACAAATCTGTTGCTCGCTCCATTCTTTCGAAGAACGGTGTCTTAGTCATATTGCCCATGAGGCATGGTTCGCAAGTACCAAGTGATTCATAATCAAGTGATTCCAAAAGTCCATCAGAATGGAGTTTCTTCATGCACTTTACACCAATATGACCCAAACGACAGTGCCACAAATAAGTTGCACTATCATTATCAACTCTGCATCTTTTAGCTTCAATATTATGAATATGTGTATCTTCACTATCGAGATTCAAAAAGAATAGACCACTCTTTAAGGGTGCATGACCATAAAAGATATTACTCATATAAATAGAACAACCATTATTCTCTGATTTAAATGAATAACTGTCTTGCATTAAACAAGATCCGGATATAATGTTCATGCTTAACGCTGGCACCAAATAACAATTATTTAGGTCTAAAACTAATCCCGAAGGTAGATGTAGAGGTAGCGTGCCGACCGCGATCACATCGACTTTGAAACCATTTCCCACGCGCATCGTCACCTCGTCCTTTGCTAATCTTCGCTTAATCTGTAGTCCGGCAAATACTTGGGGCAGTTCCGCTTCTAGTAACCAGTCTGTTTGCAGTAGAAGCACTCAGTCTCAGGCTTAGGTCCAGACTTGGGTTTCTTCTCCTGAACAGCAACTTGTTTGTCGTTCTTCTTGAAGTTCCCCTTCTTCTTCCCTTTGCCCTTTTTCTTGAAACTGATGGTCTTGTTGACCATCAACACTTGATGCTCCTTCTTGATTTGTACCTCCGCAGCCTTTAGCATTGCGAAGAGCTTGGGAATCGTCTTATCCATCCCTTGCATGTTATAGTTCATCACGAAGCTCTTGTAGCTTGGTGGCGGTGATTGAAAAATTCTGTCAATGACACTATCATCCAGAAGATTAACTCCCAGTTGAATCAAGTGGTTGTTATACCCAGACATTCTGAGTATATGCTCACTAACAGAACTATTCTCCTCCATGTTGCAACTGTAGAACTTATTGGAGACTTCATATCTCTCAATCCGGGAATTTGCTTGAAATATTAACTTCAACTCTTAGAACATCTCATATGCTCCATGATGTTCAAAACGTCGTTGAAGTCCCGGTTCTAAGCCGTAAATCATGGCACATTGAAGTATCGAGTAGTCATCATCTTTGCTCTGCCAAACGTTCATAACATCTGGTTTTGCTCCTGCAGCAGGTTTGGCACCTAGCGGTGCTTCCAAGACATAATTTTTCTGTGCAGCAATGAGGATAATCCTCAAGTTACGGACTCAGTCCGTGTAATTGCTACCATCATCTTTCAATTTTGCTTTCTCAAGGAACGCGCTAAAATTCAACGGAACAACAGCACGGGCCATCTATCTACAACAACATAGACATGCAAAATACTATCAGGTACTAAGTTCATGATAAATTAAAGTTCATTTAATCAAATTATTAAAGAACTCCCACTTATATGGATATCCCTCTAATCATCTAAGTGATCACGTGATCCATATCAACTAAACCATGTCCGATCATCACGTGAGATGGAGTGGTTTTCAATGGTGAACATCATTATGTTGATCATATCTTCTATATGATTCACGCTCGACCTTTCGGTCTCTAGTGTTCCGAGGCCATATCTGCATATGCTTGGCTCGTCAAGTTTAACCCAAGTATTCTACATGTGCAAAACTGGCTTGCACCCGTTGTATGTGAACGTAGAGCTTATCACACCCGATCATCACGTGGTGTCTTAGCATGACAAACTTTCACAACGGTGCATACTCAGGGAGAATACTTGTACCTTGAAATTTAGTGAGAGATCATCTTATAATGCTACCGTCGATCTAAGCAAAATAAGATGCATAAAAGATAAACATCACATGCAATCAATATAAGTGATATGATATGGCCATCATCATCTTGTGCGTGTGATCTCCATCTCCAAAGCACCGTCATGATCACCATCGTCACCGGCGCGACACCTTGATCTCCATCGTAGCATCATTGTCGTCTCGCCAAATATTGCGTCTACGACTATCGCTACCGCTTAGTGATAAAGTGAAGCCATTACAAAGCGATTGCATTGCATACAATAAAGCGACAACCATATGGCTCCTGCCAGTTGCCGATAACTCGGTTACAAAACATAATCATCTCATACAATAAAAATATAGCATCATGTCTTGACCATATCACATCACAACATGCCCTGCAAAAACAAGTTAGACGTCCTCTACTTTGTTGTTGCAAGTTTTACGTGGCTGCTACGGGCTGAGCAAGAACCGTTCTTACCTATGCATCAAAACCGCAACGATAGTTTGTCAAGTTAGTTCTATTTTAACCTTCTCAAGGACCGGGTGTAGCCACACTCGATTCAACTAAAGTTGGAGAAACTGACACCCGCCAGCCACCTGTGTGCAAAGCACGTCGGTAGAACCAGTCTCGCGTAAGCGTACGCGTAATGTCGGTCCGGGCCACTTCATCCAACAATAACGCCGAACCAAAGTGTGACATGCTGGAAAGCAGTATGACTTGTATCATCCACAACTCACTTGTGTTCTACTCCTGCATATAACATCTACGCATAAACCAGGCTCGGATGCCATTGTTGGGGAACGCAGTAATTTCAAAAAAATTCCTACGCACACACAGGATCATGGTGATGCATAGCAACGAGAGGGAAGAGTGTGTCCACGTACCCTTGTAGACCAAAAACGGAAGCGTTAGCACAACGCGGTTGATGTAGTCGTACGTCTTCATGATCCGACCGATCCAAGTACCGAATGCACGACACCTCTGAGTTCAGCACACGTTCAGCTCGATGACGTCCCATGAACTCTGATCCAGCAGAGCTTCACGGGAGAGTTTTCTCAGCACGACGGTGTGATGACGGTGATGATGATGCTACCAATGCAGGGCTTCGCCTAAGCACCTCTACAATATGATCGAGGTGGATTATGGTGGAGGGGGCACCGCACACGGCCGGGAGAGATCAACAGATCAACTTGTGTGTCTAGAGGTGCCCCCTTCCCTCATATATAAAGGAGCAAGGGGGACGCCGGCCGGCCCCTGTAGGCGCACCGGGAGGAGGAGGAGTCCTCCTAGTAGGAGCAGGACTCCCCTCTTTCCTACTCCTACTAGGAGGAGGAAAGGAAGGGGAGAGGGAGAAGGAAAGGGGGGCGCCGCCCCCCTATCCTAGTCCAATTCGGACCAGAGGGGGAGGGGCGCACGGCCTGCCCTAGGCTAGCCCTCTCTCTCTCCATTAAGTCCCATAAGGCCCACTATTTCTCCCGGGGGGGTTCCGGTAACCCTCCGGCACTCCGGTTTTCTCCAAAACTATCCGGAACACTTCCGGTGTCCGAATATAGTCGTCCAATATATCGATCATTACGTTTCGACCATTTCGAGACTCCTCGTCATGTCCGTGACCATAGCCAGGACTCTGAACTACCTTCGGTACATCAAAACACAAAACTCATAATACCGATCGTCACAAAACTTTAAGCGTGCAGACCCTACGGGTTCGAGAACTATGTAGACATGACCGAGACACGTCTCCAGTCAATAACCAATAGTGGAACCTGGATGCTCATATTGGTTCCCACATATTCTATGAAGATCTTTATCGGTCAAACCGCATAACAACATACGTTGTTCCCTTTGTCATCGGTATGTTACTTTGCCCGAGATTCGATCGTCGGTATCTCAATACCTAGTTCAATATCGTTACCGGCAAGTCTTTTTACTCGTTCCGTAATGCAACATCCCGCAACTAACTCATTAGTCACATTGCTTGCAAGGCTTATAGTGATGTGCATTACCGAGAGGGCCCAGAGATACCTCTCTGACAATCGGAGTGACAAATCCTATTCTTGATCTATGCCAACTCCACGAGTACCATAGGAGTCACATGTAGAGCACCTTTATAATCACCCAGTTACGTTTTGATGTTTGGTAGCACACAAAGGGTTCCTCCAGTACTCGGGAGTTGCATAACCTCATAGTCATAGGAACATGTATGAGTCATGAAGATAGCAATAGTAGTAAACTAAACGATCAAGTGCTAAGCTAACGGAATGGGTCAAGTCAATCACATCATTCTCCTAATGATGTGTTCCCGTTAATCAAATGACAACTCATGTCTATGGTTAGGAAACTTAACCATCTTTGATTAATGAGCTAGTCAAATAGAGGAATACTAGTGACACTCTGTTTGTCTATGTATTCACACATGTACTAAGTTTCCGGTTTATACAATTCTAGCATGAATAATAAACATTTATCATGATATGAGGAAATAAATAATAACTTTATTATTGCCTCTAGGGCACATTTCCTTCACGCATAGTCCTGGGGATCTTTTCGTCACGAGTCTAAGACAGTTACTACTCACCGGTCAAGCTTAATCTCTAGAAGAATAAAGTAAAAGTTGTGCACGCATGCATAACTCATCAATTATACATTACTATAACCTCGAGTAAGCGAAACCGAATATGCACGAGACAATAACACTCACTTGAAGTTGTAAGGAAAGAGTATTTTCCCTTTGTTTTGATTTCGAAGTAAGGATTGTAACAGGTTTTTCTCAGTATCTTTGACTCTATTTTTAACCGACCATTCATTTATGATATCTGGGTTAATGAACCAAATGTCATAGATTTGTGCTTTTTTGCATTTGACGATCTTCAATCTGCATAATATAGTGAGGATAATTATATACACATGCAATGAAAGAGTTGAGCTATAGAGACTTAATTACAGAAGTAATACTTACACAAAGTAGCAAGTCATGAGTTGTTTGTCGAGGGCCGCTTGATTGTATAACTGGAATAACTCCACAAATTCAACAGGCATCACCTCAGTTCCAACGAGGCCGTGCTCCTTTTTAATTCCCAGCATCAAAGTATCCTTCCCAGACTCGCTGCAGGTTTTCACGTATCATTCATGTAATCTTCGCATCATCGTTGTTAGAGGAGGATGATCAGGTTTGACGAGAGGCTTCCCGTACTCATATCTGAAGGTCTCCACCTCTAACGTTTCAAACTCTACATCATTGCTCAGGTAATCACCAGGATTGGTACCGGGCAGCATCCCCGGATGATTAATGACGGTATCGCTAGACACCTTGAGCGGGGGCACGATTGGTTCGCCTGTTCGCCGAGCTAGGGAATTTGTTTCCCACTTCTTCGTTGTGCTAACCTTACATCACTGGAAGTACTTCTCGACCGCTACACATCTTCATATGTCTTTTTAAGACAGCGGACATAGTTGGAATCCGGCGGAGGCGGTGGTGGTCGCTTCAGGGCATCCAGAGTGCGCTTCACTTTCACCGGATCTACCATCTCCTTCGGAGGTGGAGGTTTCTTTGCAAAATGGTCCCTCACTTCAGCAGCACAGATGTCCTCATTGTCATTATCGGTCCTCTCATATGGTAACTTTTCGGAGCCTTGAGACATGTACCGTATTTGAATTGCTTCCCGCCTTTGCTTGTACTACTAGCCGCCGGAGCGGTGGCATCTCTCTCCTGCCATTGCTGACTTGGCGGAGTCCGGTTGCACGCCGAAGGAGGCAGAGTGCTCCAACGCGCCGGAGGAGGTGGAGTGCTCTCACGCGCCGGAGGAGGCGGAGAAGGAGGCGGAGTGCCCTGATCACTCGCCGTAGGAGGAGGAGGAGGAGGCGGAGTGCCCTGACTCGTCGGAGGAGGAGGAGGAGGAGGCGTCTAGTTTGGAAGCTTGACGTACTCCTTCCTCCATAGACAGGTACTCCTCAAAGCATAAACTAGACGATTCTCCCCTTCACCTGTAGGGTGGTTAAGCTTCAGCTCCTCAAATCCCACCATTATTTCATCCACCGTCACAACAGCATATCTAAAGCCATGTGGAATCAGACGGCAGTGAAAAGTTCCATCAGCTTGAGGAGGTGCAACAGAGCCGACAGCCGCCTTCAAAGTGAGGTTTTGGCATTTCGTCATTAGCTCACAATGTTGAGCCTCCGTGATAGTATCCATGGGGTAGCGAGGAGCCTTGAAATCAGGCTGAACAAGCTCCGTGGAAGCCACGCTGCTTCTCCGTTGAGATGGTGGGGTAGCTGCGTGCCGCTGAGATGGTTGGCCGGCAGCTGCAAGTTCCTCTAGCTTTGCTATTCTTGCATTGATCTTCTACATTTCGCTCACCTCTGCTTTCCTCTTTCTCTCTCGGTGGTCGCCGCCGTGGACGGGCGTCTCAAGGCGCAGGCGCCGCTCCTTCCTCCTGGTGGGAAGGGCGAGAGCTGAGTGAAGTGAAGCTGCCTCTCGCCTGGCCAGCCAGACCACCATGGCATATCCCATTCCGGCCCATAAAGCCCACATAGAACTACAAGTCAAAAAAAGATTAAAAAACAGAAATACTATAGTATTAGATTAGAAACCTGGTATGGCTTAGCAAAATATTAAAAAAGTCACAGGTCAAATTTTTTTTTGACTGGTCACTGGTCAAATATTAAGTAGCAACCCTTTAGGAAACACCCTCACGCAAACTCTAAAATGCATCCAAATCTTTAGGATGTCAAAGTCAATATCAATATGTATAATACCAAAGCAGTATCCTTAGATTGTTCATGTTCTCCGAGAAAAAAATGTTCATGAAATATTTTTTTATATTTTATTTACTTAGTATGGTAGATGTTGATATATTCTGCTACAAATTTCACCAAACATAGAAAATTCCGACTTTTAGAAAAACTAATACATCTTAACAAAGGAACTAGTATTTTGCTTTCAGACGCATATAGTGAAAGGCTTGTCGGGGTGGCATCCCATGGACATGAAAATTATGTTCATCACCCGCAAAAAGATACTTCCTCTATCCTATAATATAAGAGTGTTTTTGGCTCCGGTGTAGTGTCAAAAACATTCTTATATTATGGGACAGGGGGAGTAATTACATTCACCCATTTCGGTTTTGTAGCTAGGAAATAAGATTATACAAAATAATAAAATTAAGAAAATTATACAAGTATCTATCTAAATCATACAAGTAAGAATTTATTTTCTTTTAGAAAGAAGATAAGAACAAGAGGCTCACCATGGTGGTGCCGGCGACAAGATCGGCGCGGGCGATCGACGGCGGTGAGGACAGGGACGGGACAGGACGGACCGCCAAACCTAGACAAATCTTGAGGAAAATGAAGCTTGGACAAGGAGCTTCGACAGGAGAAAGCTTAAGTGTGGCTCGGGCATTTCATCGAACACCTCATGTGCATAGGAGGTGAGTTAGAGCACCACAAAGCTCTCCCACGACCGGCCAAAAAAAAACAGAGCGATGGCTCTGCTCGCGGGCAGGGGCGGGGGTACAGATAGACCTCTCTTTAGTCTCGGTTTTATGGCTAAAACCGGGACTAAGGGACTACATTTGGTCCTGGTTCTAGCCACCAACCAGGACTAAAGGCTGTGCACTAGGAGTGAGGCCCATTAGTCCCGCTTCGTGTCTGGAACCAGGACCAAAGGGGTCAGACGAACCGGGACCAATGGCCCCCCGAGTCCCGGCCGACGCCCTAGCCTCACGAACCAGGACTGATGCCCCCTTTGGTCCCGGTTCGTGAGTGAACCGGGATTGATGCCCTTGCCCAGGCCTCAACCAAAGCCATATTTTCTACTAATGGTGGTGGTGGTCATGGCTCCGGCGGCGATGGTTGGCGGTCGCAGCACCTCTGACGATGAGCTTGCAAAAAATTGTACTCTCCCTTGATTGTCGGTTGCAGCAAAAGAAGTTGGCCGATCGTAGCAAAAAAGTGTGCCAGTTCTAGCAAAAAAACTCGCTGGTGCCACCACCCCATCCCTATCGTAGCAAAAACGTGGTTGCGGTTGTAGCAAAACAAAACAGCGCAGTTGTAGCAAAAATAAATCGATGCCAATCACATCTGCATATGGTGGTAACAAAAACCATCGCCGGTGGTAGCAAAAAGTTGTGTCGTTGCAGCAAAAAAATGTTGTCATGGTTGCATCATCTTCATGAATGATGTAGCGAAAAAATGCCATCGCCGGTAGTAGCAAATGAAGTCACCTGTAGTAGCAAGACCAAATGTCGTTTCCAGCAAAACAAAATTCAACAACAAACTCCAGTAGTTGGTTCTAGCAAAAAGTTGTTGGTTGTAGCATCCCTCGCCATCGGATGTAGCATCTCTAGCGGCCGGTTGTACCATCTCACTCTGGGGGTTGCAATACTCCCATGAGCAAAGGTGTGGGGGAGGGTGCATCCATGGCGACTGCTGCATCATCGTGTTTTATAGACCTCACAACAGTGTGTGCATAACAGCAATGGGAAAAGGTGGAGGCTCATCCTTGAGGTGGCTGACGTGCAGCACCGCCGCCCCTTGTAGCATACCTCGCCATACCCCTGCATCATCAATAACTCGCGGTGGTTTCACTGCGGTAGAAAATGACGGGACGGAGCAGCGGACGAGAGCGGATGAGAATGGAGGAAAAAGAAAGGCGAAAAGATAAGGTATACATGGTGGGGGGTGGGCCACATGACTTAATCCAGCAGTAGCCTAAAAAGTAACAGTCTGTTGGATCCGCCTCAATCCAACGAAGCATGCGCGACTGGCCAAAACTTCCAAACATTTCCCTTTTCTTTTTCACATGAGAGGTTTCTTAGTTATTTCCTTGTCAGCTTCACGTCCCTCTTTTCTGGTCGATTCGAGACCACCACAACATCAGCTCCTCGGAAAATGGTAAACCTACCGGCAAGGGTATGTAACGGCAAAGCATCTGCCATCCATTGAGATTCATGCTAGCTTTAATTTGAGAAACATTTTCCTCTACAAATACATAAGGTCAGGTCAGAAAATGACCTCCAGCGAGGTTTGTCCAAGCGGCTCTGCCTTCTTTCTTAACACGATGACGTAGAAGTGTGTTGGCAAGGGCCGGAGGCCGGTCAGAGGAAGGCCAATTTTTCTCATTGTATCTGCGTAGATGACGTTGATGCCTCTCCCAATATCCACGAGTACCTTTGTGAGCTAGCATCCTTTGATTATCGGATCAAGTACTAGAGTAGACTTGCCAGGATTTTGGATGAACTATGTATGGTCAGACCTATCAAAAGAGACCGTGGAGTCGGACCAATCCAGATGTTGTTGTATGCCAGGTATGAGAGCGTAGACCTCCCTGGCGGTCGTCTTCTATGTGTGCTTGCATTTAGGTCCCCAAAGGTCATGTTTAATCTATGGATGTTTCTTGGAAAAGACTCTGGGGCCCTACCAGCGCCTCTTGCGCCTCGTCCTGGGTTCGGTGGTCCAGCCGCCGGGGACATCTAGGATGCACATAGCCAAAATGATAAAAATAATAATAATAAGAAGAAAATCGATACAACCAACGACTTGCAACAAACCAGTGGCAACACCATCCACCATCCTTGACAACACACAAGCTACAAGAAAGGTTCTCTGGAAACAACGCCTTCAAGAAGGTAACGATGCTATAGCTCCACCCCCGCGGCATCCAACCATTACATGTGAGATATTGGGTTTTCACCTTAAAGTGCATGTCTAATCAGACTTGAAAGCAATGCCTTCAACGAGGACACGACACGATATATAAAACACCACCATCGTCAGGTGCACCCATTGAAAGTTATACCTAGGGTTTTCAACTAGCTCACGATCCAGCGTGCAAAGAGCACAACCAAGCCAAAGACACCATGTTTTGCCACCACCCTTGGAAGACGAAGCTGCAAGGGAAGGCATCCAAACGCCATGGCAACGGAAAACTGAAATACGAACGACTGCATGACACTCATGTCCGAAGATAGCCGGTCACGCACATATCCTTGATGTGTATATCACCACACAATCATATCTATGAGAATTGTCACGGAGCACAGAGAGCAGAATATATCTCCGGAAGCCATCTCACGCACACATGGTTCAGAATTTCCTATGGCAGAGGTCGTAAGTGACAACAATATCGAGAACTCTATGGCCGCCCATAGCAGCACAATCCCTGGGTCGCCGCTACACATCTTCGCGTCGCCGTTGTCGTTGCAGCTTCGTCGCTGCCACCGTCAACCAGCCGCCAAGCCACCATTGTCAGATTTAGGCATCGGAAGCCCATCACTACACACGACCACCCGTGCTATCCATTGCTACCCATGCAGCACGACCACCACCTAGGGCACTCGGAGTCCTCGCCCCGCATCCATGCTCCATCGACGGTGTCGCACCATTCGAGGCCGTCGTGCCTTGCGATTGGAGAGCTTCCTTCCCGAGAGATCGCCGCATGAGAAGGCATCCCTACCAACGGCGACAGCTGAGGGAGAGGAGGAGACGACCAGGTTTCATGGGAGATGCAAAAGATGGGTTGTTTCCCTCCATTGCATACTACTAATAGATTAGAGGATTTTTTTTCTTAAGAACAATTAGACCATATCCGGAGATGCTTTGATGGAATATGACGCACATTCTAGTGTGTATCCGAGGAAAAGAAGGGAACCACAACGGGCAATTAATCCTCTTTGTCGATTCATTAAAGAAACTGCCATCAAGTTTTACAAAGGTTATAGCAAAACAGGGAAACATACCCAACTAAACCTAAACCCATGGCAATTCAGTCACACACAAAAAAAACAGCAACTAAACCTAAACCCATGGCAATTCATCTAAACAGCAGACGACCGCCAGATTAGCTCCTGGCGAACGTGACGAACCTTATCCTCGGAATGCATGGCTACTATGCTGTGCGTACCTGAACCCATGGAGAACCGAACAAGATTCCACCAAAGGTGGAAAGGCTCCGCCATGGCAATGGCATTGCAGCTCGCCATCCAATCACTCGCCGCAAGCCTCTTCCGCTCTCCTAACAAACCCGCCACCAAGCCCCCGAGCAACGGCCACCGCCACCCGCAGGAACCAACCGGCAGCAGCAGGTGCAGCGGCAGAAGGAGCCTTGCGGCGGCGGCGGCGGCGGCAGTTGGCACGGCGCTCCTCGCGTCCCAGCTGCTGCCCCCCACGGCAGGCATCGCGGGCGCGTTCGACCTCGACCTCCGGATCACCATCCCGGAGCAGTCGAGCGAGGAGGCCGAGGCCGTGGTGAGGACGCACGCGAGGAACCTGGTGCGCGTCAAGCAGTTCATCGACGCCAGGTCGTGGCGGGAGCTGCAGACGGCGCTGCGGGCCAGCGCCGCCAACCTCAAGCAGGACCTGTACGCCATCATCCAGGCGAGGCCCCCGGGCCAGCGCCCCGAGCTCCGGAGGCTCTACTCCGACCTCTTCAACAACGTCACCAGAGTAGGGGATCGCACACAGATCAATCTGCCTTTTGAGCCTCTGACATTGCTCATGGCGTGCTGACATTGCTCTGCTCTTGTGTGCGCAGCTGGACTATGCAGCCAGAGACAAGGATGAGCCCCAAGTGCAGGAATGCTACGGCAACATTGTGGCCGCCATTGACCAGATTTTTGCCAGGATCATGTAGTTTTTGCACCGGCTCGATCGTCTAGGATAGAGGGAGAGATTGGATAGACAAACTAGACATCCGGATTCACGTTTGCATACAAGGAGAATCAAATAAATATGGACCGGCAAAAAGGCATTTCTTTTGCTATGTAGCTAGTTCTTATTAGCTTCTTGTTGTTGCTACATCTTCTACTAGTATTTACTCTACAGGTGCAGCAGGACGAGAAAAACTGCAATTTCCTGAAACCATCACTGCTCGACCAATGTTCAGCCACCAATATACAGGCTTGTCGCAATGCAATGCAGAGTGGTTCCTCAGTCACCACTCACCTCTCCTTTGCTTCCAGATAGAGGAAACAAGGTTCCTTGGTGACTCTATTCGTCGCCATCTGGCATACATGCTGGAGCACTATTTATCTTCCTATAATTCGCCGAACTACGGATGAAGTTTCAGTATCTGCCTCATCTGTGACCTGCTTTGGCTGTGACTCACCATCCTCTTGGCTCCTCCTTCAAATGGCTATTTCCAAGAACTTGTGCCTGGAGAGAAAGGTTACTTGGTAAGTTGGTTCACTAGATCAAGAGAAACACAAAATTGTGCATTTCGAACTCCAAAGCAGTTCATGAAAGGATATGAAATCACTAGGTAAAATGCAGAACCTCAAACTGGTTTGTGATAAAAAGAGTGTCAAGTAGTGACATCAACTGGAAGAACTTACCATTGTAAGATCTGGGAGCAAGTAACTAGCAAGGTTTTCATTCACCGCAACTCCCAACTGAGGCATCTCGCTCATTTTTCCAGGCATTTGGCTCATGCTGTTCATAGAAGAAGCATCATTAGAGGCAGGGATTTTTTTTTCTTCACAAGCACAGCTTTAATATTTCTGCAACTGAATTATGCATGGATCGTAGGTGGAATAATATGTTTACATTTTCAAAAGGCCATCAATGTTCCTTCTCACGCGATTGAAGAGATCGGTGTTATTTTGAGCCTGGAAGAAATAAGACAATCGATATGAAATCCATTCATTAAAAAACAACACTCCAGATGATGGCTGACAGAGAAAATCATGGAACTCCTGCATTCTGCTGTATGAGTAATTGCACATGAAAAGGAAGACTGACCTGAAATGTTTGAATATTTGTGTCTATCTGAGTAAGAAGACGATTATTTTCTTCCAGTACAAGCTGTACTATACGATCCATCTCCGAGGCTACATGGCGGAAAAGATGGTCATTTTATGGAACAAGCATCGAAACAAAAGGAAAGCATTAGCTGAATCTCTTCGACCATCAGGATCTCTGAACCTGCGTATTATATTTGAAGTTCAGGAGGAAATCGCTTGTGATCTTACAGTAAGTTTCACCCTCATTAAATACCACACGGTTGATGGTGTATATAACCCCAAGTTTGACAAAACAGGTTCGACATATCCACAGATACTCAATGCTCAGAGGTCGATTTCTAAAATGACGACTCTCTTAATCATTTCTTGCAAGTACAATGATACATATTTCAACATAACAAGTTCCAATGGAGTCAAGTAATCCCGTGCCTTTTATTAAAATAAACCCTGCCTATGTGAGTTAAATTTAGAAATGTAGTCAATAACTAAGTCCACTAAGTACTGCAATTTTGTTGTAGAATTCTTTACTCCTATAAATATGTCAACTGGTCATGGTGGTCCATGCACAATTGGATCGTGTGAACCATCAGATCTACATCAAGCAGCTTCACACCTCTCTCACCTTCTTCGGTAGTTTTGTGCCGCACCCAACCCACTCCACCCCATTGCATAGCCTTTTCGCATTATTTTGTATCAACACACATACACTGTGCCAGTTAACTAACACTTTGTGTTTTTCAGTAACTACCAAGAAACCAGTGCTTTGCTACAACCTAAAAAGATCATAATAATCATGTTCGCAAGACTTATTAGTTGCTACTTTATTGGGTTGAGATGATGCTCTGTGTATCCACAAATTCATGGCAGAACAAGGTGTTTTTTACAAAACATATTTAAGTGGGTCGGGAGTATCTCAACTCAATCTCAACCACTGATTGCAAATCATACGGTTGGTACGATCCTAGGGCAAATGAACCATCAACACCAACTGGCATGTTTATATGAGCATAAATTTTTTGCAAGATGATACTGTCGCACTGCCTTTTCTTTGTAAAAACATCATAGCAGCTAGCTATAAGCAAAATAGGTTGGTAATGAAATTACGGACTAAATCAATTGGACCTGGTAAATTGTGAAGAAAGAAAGCCTGAAACTCAGGTGATCTACCAACCTCCAGATAGATATTGACTGTTTTGAATGGCATGATGCGGCACAAAGGAAGAGACTCCTGTATCCGTCTGAACAGGATGAGTGGTACCCCAGGATGAAGGCCCCACCATTTTATCCTGAGAAATACCCATGAGTAACACCAGACAAAAATATGCACATAACATGTGAGATGCACAGGATAGTAGGTATATTTTACATAAACTTTTGCCCCCTCAAAATTTTTCTTTCAAGATAACCTTTGTAAGGAACTGATAATAGTACATCTTAGGTATTCCACCTTTATAACAATTTTGACTGAAAGCTTTCTTCGTAGTTTTATCTCTAATTATTGGGGATAATTACCGATGTTATACGAAACAAAGTTCATAAAATAGAAAAAGGAAGATGCTGGTACCTTTCTATCTTTCATTTTTCTGCTATGATGTTCTGCAGGCCTCCGCCGTCTTGTAGTTTGTTTGTTCTATAAAAGCATCAAACCATTTACATTATTAAAAATTAAAAAAAGGTGCTAAGTCAGCTACGAACATATTTATCTTAACAGTATATGTTCTAGAAACAAATGCCAGCCTTTATTTTGTAGCTAGCTATATTTTCAGCAAGACTGTGTAGAACATGAAGCACTACATTTTGGTTCATGAGAAAACAATATTCCAGGTGAAAAGGGTATCATGCTTTAATTTTCAACAGCACAGAACTATTGGTCAATCAAAAGCTCAGGCAATTATTAAAGAATTCAGCTGTTGGAACTAATAAATATGTTGAGCCAAGGAGATGGATCACTGATGAAATAATATAGGATACTTTGTTATTTTGTAATTAAATAAGAACACCTGTGTTTTATATACCTTCCTTTTAGGTAACACGAATGGACAAGAATAAAATAGCATACCACAAGGATACACTGATTGCCAACTCATGTCCCACTATATAAGGCCCAAAATGTAGTATTTGTATATGCAATGAGAATAAGTGTACCTTCCACTCGTCCTAATATATGCACACACTTGTAATAAATGCATCTATCACCAATCCTAGTATGTTCAGATTAATCTTGAAAGCAAGACAAATTTTAGCATGTTCCTTGAAACGAGCTGCTCTAGGAAGAAAAAAAAAACGATTAATTTCTTCTTGTACAGTTGCACCAGAAGAAATTGCCAAATATGTCGATGTGTGGGTTTGTATCCATTCAGGCTCAGATCTAAATAAGTGTTGTCCCTTCTTGGACATGAACTATTTTCTGATGTAGCACTTCCAAGGAACACCTCAAACAGATGGCATCCATGTAAGCAGA
Source organism: Triticum urartu (assembly GCF_003073215.2). Lineage (NCBI taxonomy): Eukaryota > Viridiplantae > Streptophyta > Magnoliopsida > Poales > Poaceae > Triticum > Triticum urartu. Next base: position 603,231,833 of record NC_053023.1, on the reverse strand, counting down.
AAAACAAGAACATATACAGAGTATGTATGCAAATTAGAGATTACTTACCCCCATCCATTGGCATCTCATCGCAACATCCCTCACCGTCTTGGTTGGTAGGGAAGCGGCTATCTTTATGTACTTCATGATACCATGTTCATTCACATATCTGAAAGGGTGCACATGAGAGGCAATGGAACGAACGCAAAAATCAAGGGATAGAAGGAAAGATTTATGGTAGAATAAACCAACATGACAAGAAAATCTGTGTCTAATGGACAGAGTTTTAGGATGCTGAACGATGGAGACCACATCTTCTGTGTTAATTTCCTTATAAAAAAAGCCAGACAAGTGGAAATAGCTTACCTGTCTAGGCAATCTTTCAGCACTTGGATCTCGAGATGCGACCAGCTTTCAGCTAGGGGTCCTCCATATTTGAGGTTCTGTGCAGATTCAGCAACCATGTTGGATGAACTTGTGGAGACAGCTACTGAAGGCGTGGTGTTCATCATCCCCATGTTAGACCCCATGCTGCTGGAGCAGTCTAGGTACACCGGCATGCTGCATCCCGACCCGCTAGGCGTCGCGCTCGTCTGAAATGAAACCACATTCTGGCTGCAGAACGGCTGCGAAAACGGCCCGAAGTTTTGATTAGGATCGTCTGCCATCTCTATGCCCAGCAACTCCTCTAGAACAGAATCTGGTACTTCCAGCGTGGAAGGATGCACTGCTAGCTCCAGAGCAACTTCAGAATGCCGGCAGCAGATCAGAGCTTCTTGTTTCAAGTTTTACTGCATTTGGACACACCCTGGGCAAGTTTATCGCCTACTGCTCCACTAATTCTTCCAAGTGTGGACTCCTGGTAACAATCTCTGCAGATGCAAATAGTAGACATGGCAAAAGAGAGTTAGAACCTTGAAATTTTGGAGAAAAATAGAATCCAATACAGGAAGAACTCGAAATTTCCTATGCCTCAGCAAAAGAGTAATATGTGGAACAGAAAGAAGTATGCTCTGACCGAAAGGTGCCATTCAGAAACAGAATTTTCTCTCACTTGTCAAAGACGCTAATGTATTGTCAGTTCCGTACCTAAAACAACAAACTCTTCTCAACCGCATGACACTTGGAAATGATCATACTAAAACATCAAACTATCAGCCTTACAAGACACTCAGATTCTTTCTTTTCCTACGCAACTCTTGGGTGAGTTCAGAAATCAGCCAGAGGTACTTTCGTCGATCAATTCGACTGGCAAAGCAAGTTTATCTACAGACCCAATATGTTAAAGAAATTCATATGTTAAACAGAGTCTATGCATGCAAAACACATGAAGGAAGAGTAAGTAAAACCCCATAAACAGCAAAGAGCCAATAATAACTCCATGAAAGAATCAAATCGAGAAAGTAACAGGTGGAAAAGGACCCGGCCAATCTGCTCTCCGCAGTTCGTTCATAGGTCGTGGATACTGGATAGAGACCCAAGACAAACCTGTAGAAATGATTACGTAAAGCCCGGCCTGACCAATCAACACACAGTGAGGCAGGCAGGCGGGCGGGCGGGCATGCATGCAGAGCGCCGTCAGGGAACAGACCTGGCTTGTACCCCAAAATCTTATCCAGAAAACGTGCGTCTTTCCCTACAAGAGAAGCGCACAAAGGAAGCGCTCGGAAAGGGAGGTGAAGCCAGGCCCCGATCCTCCCGCCGGAGCCGAAAGCGGCAAAGGAAAACAGGCAAGAAGGCAGGCAGCAGGTGGCCAGACGGAATTGCCGGCGAACTTACTGGTCCGGGTCCGATCTGGATGCAGCGGGGGGAGCAGCGGGCCGGGGAAGGCGAAGTCCAGTGTGGTTCCTGCGTGTCGACTCCCCGGCGCTTGGTGTGCGTGACGGTGCGCGTGGTGGTGGTGGTGGAGGTGGAGGTGGAGGCGGTAGTGTTAAATGGTGCCGCCCGGCTTTGTGCGCTCCAATGGGGAGGAGCCCAAAAAGCGGCGGCCCCGCCTCTCCAGTAAGCCGTCTGTGTGTGTGTTTGTGTGGCCTCTCCCCTCCAAAAAGCCGAAGTCGTGTGCCAGTTTAACAAGTTGACAAAAGGGTGGTGGTGGTGGAGGAGGAGGAGAGGCAGGGGCGATCTCTGTTGGAAGTTCGGGTTTCAGAGCGAGGAGAGGGGATCGGAACCCGGTGGAGGCAGGCAGAGGCAGAGGCTTCCGAGCAAATGATTGCCACAATTGGTGTCCATCATAGGTTTCACTCCCCCTCTTTTTGAGAGGCGGGGCAGAGGGCTTCCTCCCGGCACGGCTGCAGTTTTAGTTGGAAAGAAGAAACCACCCAAGCCACGGTCTACATTTCCACCCTGCCTTTCCCGGCTCTCTTTTTTCATGCGAGGAAAGCAACAGGACCATGCTCCTTTCCGCCCAATTTCTATTGTTGTGAATTCAACTGCCTTTGTTCTTATTGTCAAAAAAAAAACTGCCTTTGTTCTTTATGGCATTGCGCCCCTAGTAACATTAGGGTATCTATAATAGTGCGATGCCAGTCAGTCTCAGTATAGGCGAGAGAGAAGCGACACTGCGTTATCTGCATGAAATGATGTTTTGTGCGTCATACAAGACGACTTTTTTTCATCGCACGTTTTCCTGCATCGGATATATTTATATTATATAATGCACTGCAAAAAGATATTTTAATTTACGCCGAAAAAAATCTTGTGCCAATGCTACTATTAATTGATAGAGATAACGCGCAAAACGCACGCCCCGTTTTCCGGTATGCATGAAGTTTAGAATTTTACGCTTTTAAAACCGCACTACCCCTGTTTGGTTTGTTTACTGCTTTTAGAAGATGTGTGTTGCTCTGGTCACATTCACTATTCCAAGGAATGCCTTTACTTCTCTCTAGAACCCACCTTTCAAAAGATGTGTGTTGCTTTGGTCCATACTAATAAGTGGTTTAGTATGCTAGGGGGTGTAATGTTTCCTTGAAATGATAGAATAAAACACAAAACAAAACTTGGGCAACTTCAAAAACAAAATAAAAAATGCTAAAAAGGACATCTATTTAGGAATGGAGAAAGTAGACCATTTATGTGTGTATTATAGTTTTCTGGTCACCACTATTGACATGAAGTGCCCACGAGAAGGTTGCCTTCCTGTAAGCATACGTGCTACGTAACAATTATTCGCATACATTCACACCTAGGAACACTATGGAGATATAAGATGTATCATCTCACCAACAATCCATGTAGCAGAAGTAGAGGAAGAAGAGCTGATGAAGCTTGCCGATTCCTGCAGCTAGGTTATACCTCCCAGGCACCAGGATCTAGTGTCGAAGTATACAACACCACTGAGGTATCCACTCTAACAACACCACGACACTCCGTGGAACCAACACGAAGAACAACAGGGAGAACTAGAGGGAGAAACGACCTAGTGGCATCCAATCTAGATTCAATCTAGACCGAGCGAGAAACAGGGTGCGGGGCAGTGAGGGAGAAGGCGGTCAAGGCTAATTGTTGTGCCTTTGGCGCGCCCCTCTCGCCTATATATAGGTGGAAGGGGTCAGGGGGTCGGTCGGCCTGGGGCGGAAGAGTCTTCCCCGAGTGTGCCATTCAAGAGGACTTCTTTTCGTCGCACGTTTTCCTGCATTGGATACCCTTATATTAATGCACCGCAGAAGAAGTTGCGCCGAAAGTAATCTTGTATCAATGCTACTATTAATTGATAGAGATCAGGGGGTCGATCGACCTGGGGGCGGGAGTGTCTTCCCCGGGTGCGCCATACAAGCGGACTTCTTTTTGTCGCACGTTTTCCTGCATCGGATACTCTTATAGTAATGCACCGCTACTAATAATTGGTAGAGATCAGGGGGTCGGTCGACCTGGGGGCGGGAGTGTCTTCCCCGGGTGCGCCATACAAGCGGACTTCTTTTTGTCGCACGTTTTCCTGCATCAGATACCCTTATAGTAATGCACCACAAAAAAAAATTGCGTCGAAAATAATCTTGTATCAATGCTACTATTAATTGATAGAGGTCAGAGGGTCGGTCGACCTGGGGGAGGGAGAGTCTTCCCCGGGTGCGCCATACAATAGGACTTCTTTTTGCCGCACGTTTTCCTGCATCAGATACCCTTATATTAATGCACCACAAAGAAAAATTGACCAAAAGTAATCTTGTATCAATGCGACTATTAATTGATAGAGGTAACACTTAAAATGCATGCTCCACGTTCCAGTATGCATGAAGTTTCAAATTTTACGCTTTCAAAACAACACTACACTGATTAGTATGCTTACTGCTTTTAGAAGATGTGTGTTGCTCTATCACATTCTTTATTATAAGAACTTGTCTCTGGAACTCACCTTTGAAATGTGGATGGTCAAATATCTAACATACTTATTGGTTTTAGTATCACTTGGTAGAAATACATTTTAGAAGTATTAAATTACATCAAAAATAAAAATAAGTTAGTTTTGAAAATACATGATTTGGTGGAACAATCTAAGTCTCTATCACAAACCCAAAAACATATCCCTCTTGCCTATCTCCCTTGCCTTTCCCAACTTTCTTTCTCATTCGATGGAAGCAATAGGTACATCTGACTTTTTACTTTATGACATTACGATGTTAGCAATATAGGACATCTATAATAGTGTGACACCATTATCATTATAGGCTAGAGAGAAGCAATATTGTGTTGTCTGTATGAAATGTTGTTTTTATGTCATACAAGATGATTTCTTTTCATCGCGCATTTTCATGGATGTATCTCATATTAATGCACTGCAAAAAAAGTCCTGCCAAAAAATTAGTTGATAGTAAACCCGGGCAAACGTCGGGCCGGGCGGGGCTTGTAAAAGCCCGAACTTCATTTCTCAAGCCCGAGCCTGGCCCAAAGCCCAAAATACTCTCTATTTTAAGCCCGAGCCCGGCCCGAAATCAAGCCTGAAAGCCTGACCCGAACGCAGCTTTTTAATGAACGCACGTGCAAGCCAAGTCTGAAGCCCGAAAGTCTGGCTCGAAATGCAGAAAAAGTGAAGCACGAGCCCTGCCCGAACGTTAAGCCTGACCCGGCCCAACCCGTGTTTTTCGGGCCGAGCTGTCCACGCCCGGGTTTAATTGATAGAGATAACGCTTAAAACACACTCTCCGCGTTCAAGTATGCATGATGTTAAGAATTTTACGCTTCTAAAATGGCACTACCCCTGTTTAGCATGCTTACTACTTTTAGAAGATGTGTGTTGCTTTGGTACGTACTAATAAATGTCATTCCGAAGGGGGTAGTATGCTAGGGGGTGTAATGTTTCCTCGAAATGACAGAATAAAAGCATGCATAACCAAACTTGGCTTGGCTCAGAAACAAAATATGAATGCTCAAAGAACATTTATTCAGGAACAAAGAGTAAACCATTTGTGTTTGTATTATAGTGTTCTTGTCATTGGCACCTACATTAAGTGCACAAGAGAAGGTTGCCTTCTCTATTACAACGGATGCCTATACTTCTCTTTAGAATCTACCTTTGAAAATGCGGATAATCAAATATCAGTAGCAACTTATTGATTTCGGAGTAAATTGGTGCAAATACATTTTAGAAGTATGAAACTACATCCTAATTGATAAAAATAAGTTAGTTTTGAAAATATATAAATGAATGAAAGAATGTAAGCACCATCAAAAACTGAAAAACATACCCCCACCCCCACCCTTGCTGCCTATCTCCCCTGCATTTCCCGGGTTTTTTTGCTAATGTGAGGAAGGCAACAAGACCATGCTCCTTTGCGCCCAATTTCTATTGTTGTGAATTCAACTGCCTTTGTTCTTTATGACATTACAATGCTAGAAATATTAGGACATCTATAATAGTGTGACGCCAGTCTCATTAAAGGCGAGGGAGAAGCGCTATTGTGTTTTCTGTATGAAATGATGTTTCATGCATCATAAGAGTCTGACTTCTTTTCGTCACACATTTTTCTACGTCATATATCTTTCGAATCATGCATCGCAAAAATATCGATCATTTGCACCGAAAACAATCTCATATCAATGCTACTATTAATTCATAGAGGTAACACTTTGAATGGACGCTCCGCGTCCATGTATGCACGACGTTTAGAATTTCACGCTTCTAAAACAACACTATCCTTGTTTAGCATGCTTATGCTTCGAACGCACCACCGAAGTCACTGTTTAAATTTCCTCTTCCCGGCTTTATTTTCTCATATGAGGAAAGCAACAAGATCATGCTCCTTTCTGCCCAATTTCCATTGTTGTGAACTGAACTGCCTTTGTTCTTTATGACATTACGCTGCTAGTAATATTAGGACATCTATAATAGTGTGACACTAGTCTCATTATAGGCGAGGGAGAAGCGATATTGTGTTTTCTGTACGAAATGATGTTGTGTGCATCATACAAGTCTGACTTCTTTTCGTCAAGTGGTTACATGTGTCATATATCTTTATATTAGTGCACCCCCAAAAAATTTGCACCAGAAATATCTTGTATCAATGCTACTATTTGTCGATAGTGATAACGCTCAAACCACTCTCTCCTTGTTCACGTATGCAGAAGTTTATGTTTCTAAAATGGCGCTACTTTGACAAGATGTGTGTTGCTTTGGTCCATACTAATAAATCGCATTCCAAAAGATATGGTATGCAAGGGAGGAAACGGTGCAAAGTTTCCAAGAAATGATAGAGTGCAATGAATTAAAACAAAACAAAACTTAAACTTGTTCAAAACAAGATATGAATGCCAGAATAAAGATCAGAACTGATGGAGGCAGGTAGAGGTGGTGACTAATAAAATAATTGCCACACTTGGTTTTCATCTTAGGTTTTACTCCCTCTTTTCCATTCAAAGGCGGAGCAGAGAGCTCGTGACAGGGTTGCAGTTTTCATTGGAAAAAAAGACCCTAAGCAAGTTTGTAGTACATTTGGACACGCCCCAAGCGTTTTCATCTTGAATATGATTTCTTTTCGTCATGCATTTACTGGCATCATATATCATTATATTAATGCACCAGGAAAAAACTTTCATGTGCATAAAAAAATCTTGTATCAATGCTACTATTAAGTGATAGATAAAGATAATGCTTAAACCACATGCTCCGCATTCATGATGACATTTCGAATTTTACGCTTCTAAAACAGCACTGCCCCTGTTGACCGCTTACTACTTCTAAACGATGAAAGGTTTCCTCAAAATGATAAACCGTATTAATTAAAAAACAAAACAAAAGTGCCCCGAGTTCAGAAACAAAATATGAATGCTAGAATGACATATATTCAGGAACAAAGAGAGTTAACCATTGTGTTTGAATCAGTGGCAACCATTGATAATTGTGTCTCTCACTTATGTAAACCTATCTAAAGTTCTAACCATATGGTAATTGAGAGTCATATTTATGTAACAAATCACCATAAATCTTGTACACCACGTATGGTTGGAAATAGAGGACCATTTAAAATTATGGTACCAACCTTCAGTTTTGTCTATTTTAACCACTAATAAATACTCCCTCCGTCACAAAATAAGCGTCATGGTTTTAGTTCAAATTTTGGGATGGTAGGAGTAGAAAACAACATAGGTTGGTTATATGCTAATAGGTTTGTCGTGAAACTTATTTACATACTAGGGTATTAATGACTATGACTATGTTTCAAAAAGTCTAATTTGAGGGGGGATAGTCCTAAGTTACCCATGGCAACAGTTCTTTAATGACTCCCTGCAACAACAAAAAAGAACAGTTATTTATGTCTACCTGTTTCACTTTCTTACTTCGTGTCACTCATGTGAAACAAACATTTGCATTGTCTTCTTTCATTTGTTGTTTTCTAAATGCAAGTAGAGATTAGGTGCCCATCTCATTCCCTCAGTGGATCTCTCTTTTCTTATTTCATTGTGGACATGGAATCGGATCCTACTAATTTTACAGAACCAAGCTAGACTGTACATGAAGGCAACATGCAATTTACGTGTGTTCCCCCTCCACTAGGCCGCCTACAGTCTGCAGGGGCATCTGTTCAGTACATCAGGTTGATCCGTCTACTTGTTAGTAAATCAACCATAGCCATTAAAACGAGGGGACCTCACCATAAAGTATCGTGAGGTGATATGAGTTAGATGTATACAGAACCATTTTTGCAGCGACCAACCAGGTTTATGTGTTGTCTAAGTTAATACCTTGAGACCACTTAAGGAATAAGTTCAGTGGGGCAAATAAGTCTCGCTATGTGTGCAGTTAGTAGTTAGCTTGTTTCCCACGTAAGAATATGAATCTACATCTTTTTACCACCTCCATGCCATAATATATGACGTTTTGATAGGCTAGTTTTGGTAGGCTAAACTAGCCTACCAAAACGTCATATATTTTGACATGGAGGTAGTAGTTAATACCCATCTCATTCAGAATCACAAATATAATATGTTTTGGATATTTTAATATAGTTTACATATAAATTGAAATGAACGAAGAAACACACTAGAATATGTATATATAATGAATAGAGGGAGTCCTATTTCACAATATTTTGTCTTTGAAGGCTTAGCTAATATTCATAGAGCATGTATCGTGTGTTTAACAAAGCTCAAATCATGTGTGCATTTGTGCACAAAAAATCCTCGCGCTTGCCGAGTTTGAGAGCATCTCCAAAGCGGACCCTCAAAACTCCGGTATATGTCTGGATCACGGTATCCGGACCACTTTTGCTAATTTTGTCATGTAATGGGCACTGTTAAACTCCGCAGATCAGTATGGACCTTCGTTTTTTGGTAAATCCGAAACAAACTTGAGTCCGGACATGCAATTGATCAATAAAAAGTTCACACATGCTCCTCCTCTCTTTTCTCTCTTTTCACATGCATGGTCCCCCTCACCTTTCTTTCCTCTCAACCGGATACCACACCACAATATCCCATCACATGCATGTGTTGGGGAACGTAGCATAAATTCAAAATTTTCCTACGTGTCACCAAGATCTATCTATGGAGTCATCTAGCAACGAAGGAGGAGTGAATCTACATACCCTTGTAGATCGCGCGCGGAAGCGTTCAAGAGAACGGGGTTGATGGAGTCGTACTCGTCGTGATCCAAATCACCGATGATCCTAGCGCCGAACGGACGGCACCTCCGCGTTCAACACACGTACGGAGCAGCGACGTCTCCTCCTTCTTGATCCAGCAAGGGGGGGAGGAGAGGTTGATGGAGATCCAACAGCACGACGGCGTGGTGGTGGAAGTAGCGGGATTCCAACAGGGCTTCGCCAAGCGCTGCGGGAGGAGGGAGATGTGTCATGGGAGGGAGAGGGAGGCGCCAGGCCTTAGATTGGATTGCCCTCCCTTTCCCCCACTATATATAGGGCCAAGGGAGAGGGGGAGGGCGCAGCCTTGCCCCTTCCTCCAAGGAAGGGTGCGGCCAAGGGGGGGGGAGTCCATCCTCCCCAAGGCACCTCGGAGGTGCCTTCCCCCTTTAGGACTCTCCCCTCCTCTTGTCCCTTTGGCGCATGGGCCTCTAGGGGCTGGTGCCCTTGGCCCATATAGGCCAAGGCGCACCCCCTACAGCCCATGTGGCCTCCGGGGCAGGTGGCCCCACCCGGTGGACCCCCGGGACCCTTCCGGTGGTCCCGGTACAATACCGGTGACCCCGAAACTTGTCCCGATGGCCGAAATAGCACTTCCTATATATAATTCTTTACCTCCGGACCATTCCGGAACTCCTCGTGACGTCCGGGATCTCATCCGGGACTCCGAACAACTTTCGGGTTACCGCATACTAATATCTCTATAACCCTAGTGTCACCGAACCTTAAGTGTGTAGACCCTACGGGTTCGGGAGACATGCAGACATGACCGAGATGACTCTCCGGTCAATAACCAACAGCGGGATATGGATACCCATGTTGGCTCCCACATGTTCCACGATGATCTCATCGGATGAACCACGATGTCAAGGACTTAATCAATCCCGTATACAATTCCCTTTGTCTAGCGGTACGATACTTGCCCGAGATTCGATCGTCGGTATCCCGATACCTTGTTCAACCTCGTTACCGGCAAGTCTCTTTACTCTTTCCGTAACACATCATCCCGTGATCAACTCCTTGATCACATTGTGCACATTATGATGATGTCCTACCGAGTGGGCCCAGAGATACCTCTCCGTTTACACGGAGTGACAAATCCCAGTCTCGATTCATGCCAACCCAACAGACACTTTCAGAGATACCTGTAGTGTACCTTTATAGCCACCCAGTTACGTTGTGACGTTTGGCATACCCAAAGCATTCCTACGGTATCCGGGAGTTGCACAATCTCATGGTCTAAGGAAATGATACTTGACATTAGAAAAGCTTTAGCATACGAACTACACGATCTAGTGCTATGCTTAGGATTGGGTCTTGTCCATCACATCATTCTCCTAATGATGTGATCCCGTTATCAACGACATCCAATGTCCATGGTCAGGAAACCGTAACCATCTATTGATCAACGAGCTAGTCAACTAGAGGCTTACTAGGGACATGGTGTTGTCTATGTATCCACACATGTATCTGAGTTTCCTATCAATACAATTATAGCATGGATAATAAACGATTATCATGAACAAGGAAATATAATAATAACTAATTTATTATTGCCTCTAGGGCATATTTCCAACAGCATGGTCCCCTTCTACTCTCTCTCCTTCCAACCGGATTAATTTGTAAATAGCGATGGCTCCTTCCCGCATCATGTCCGCGGACCACATCTGGGCATAAAAACGGACATTTGGGGTGTCCATTTACCGGTCAGCTTTGGAGATGCCCTAAACAACATTGTTCAAGGTTTTACTCCTAGCAACCATCTTTCTCATTCTATTAGGTGGGAACCATTGTCAGGCCTAGTGTGAGCTGACTAAACCACTAGCTTGGAGGAGTATTTCTCTTGTGCTTGACCGACAAGGCAAGAGGGTGCATTTGCGCATGAACTGGTCTCGATGAGGGGGTTAGGATGCAAGCGGACGCGTCTGCATCCATCCTCAAGGCCTAAAATACACTAACCTCGGTTACTTTAATTACCATGCTAGACTTAATTCTCATCATGTGGCCATTTGCGGACTCGTGGATGCCGGTCGCCTATACATGTTGTTGCGCCACCCGAGTTGCTCATCTCTGTTTAGGGATTCGAAAACGATAGCGGGTCAGTGTCGAAGGAAGTTCTAGCAACAGTGGATGAGCACACATCCGACCTCTGCATAAGTAGGATGCACAGAACCAACACACATACACACACCAAAGATCACACCGGCAAAGGGCAAAATCATAAAAGACTAGAGCTATGCCTAGGTGGATGAAAACAAAAATACCTTGAAGCAACCAAAACAGTGAGCAACGAAATACAGTAATAACCATCGTCATTAATCATCTCTCGGCAAAATAAGGACTACAAGAAAAGTTTTCAAAAGAAACTTCTCCAGGGAGAGAACAACACCCAAGCACAATTGTTGTCGGGCGAAGGCACCCTAAAGATCAAGTTTGAGCAAACTCCAAGTAATGTCCTTGATAAGGTAATGACGCAAAAATACCATCATTGTGAGGTATAACCAACTAGGATCGGACCTAGGGTTTTTACCTCAGATCTCAAGGCCGGGTACACAAGAAGCACAACCAAACTAAAGTCATCTGGTGTTATTGCATTCACTTCCCGTGATCCTAGTAGTTACATTCGCACACAGTCCTGACGTGAGATGTCGCGCGAGTGATGACCATACCTGCATAAACAGTTGGTTGAGCCATTATAAGAGCACTCGCCACAAAATGCGCCAAACGACAAAAGCTCACTGTTACACATGTTACAAAGTCATTGATAAGGGAGGAAGTTCACCGGTACAGCCAAAATCCTAATTCATGGAGACGCCCCGTAAGTCCCGCACTATCCTCACAAGTGGAATATTAAGATCAGGCGACACCACCACTCTCCACCTCTTGCTCCGCCATCCTCGCAAGCAGCAGAGGACCGTCTCATAGGATCGTTGATGGTTGCCGCCCGAGAACCTGCATATCACGGGATCATGACCTCCATCACAATACTGACCTCCTGTATGAGGCTAGAAGACACACTCTTCGAATTGTCACAAAACAACGCTCCCGATGCTTCACAACCGCCACTAGTGCCTCAAACTTGCGCACGCATATCACATCTGTCACCCCGCGTGATGATTTCAACTTATGTGAACTTTTTACCTTTTATTTTGTGCCTACGCAGCAGTCTTTGTGAAATTTTATTGTGTTCGCGCGTTGGTTTTCCCAGGACACATCTTTTGGAGTAAAAGGAGTACTATGGAAGAAAGCCCAGGAAATTGATGAAATCATGCCAATCAATGTGTTATCACCTACCATAAAAATTGCAAAAGAATTCAAGTCATTTGGGATCTACGCGGCTGGTCGAGAGCGTGAGACGGCCTAGCATACGAGCGCACTCGTATGCGCAGTTGTATCACCTACCAATGTCACCTCCTGCCGACTACTTCCACCCCGTGAAGTCGGATCAGGGATCAGACGCACACAGCCTCCAGAAACACATTCAGAACTCAGAACCCTAGCCTGCGAAGGGGGAATCGATTCAAAGACTTCGCCGCCGCAACACTGCATTAAGAGGGCTTCATCATCATCACCACCATTATCACCTCATCCGCATCCATTTGTAATACAATAATTGGAGGGGGGGTTCAATCTTGTGTTACTTGTGTGAGATCACTATCTTCATCATAATTCATCTCATCTCGTTTATGTCCTTGATGTGCGAGTAATTTCCCTAGTTCTCGGGGATATGAAAGAATCCTAGTATGTAATAGATCTTTTTGTATTAGGATTTAATATCCTCTTTGTATGTTTATGTTAATAGTATTTTTTATGTTGGCCGAAGTCGACCATCCAACATATGTCAATTTTGGACGGTAGATTATTATTGTTGGCGAACCGGTTGGTTGCGGAGTTAGGTTTGTGACGGGGCCTATCTCCCATCGTCCCGGGTCATTGCAACAGGGGATAAACGAAGACCACTTATAGGATATGTCCACGGGGACCTTTTTTCCCTTAATCACGTATCGGCTTCGCTCACAAATGAAAATATACAAAGTGGCTTAGGAATCTAAAGTAGCATTATGCTTAGGCATCGATCGTTTAGCGCATACTAATGGAGAATCTAGACTCACTGGAACACCTTAGTCCTATCGATTTCAACAACTTTCATTTACGTCTCGCACCACTTTATTTTATTTCTGCAATTTATTTCACTGTTCACTACACCACTTTCATCCATATTACTATTGCTTTGGATTGCATTTAACTTGAAGGCATTGCTATTCAAACCCTACAAGAGACAAAAGATTAATCCATGTGCTCCACGTCGGATTGATAATCTTACTTCGAAAAGACTACAACTAAACTCTGTGCACTTGTGCTCAGACGACCAAAGTATCCCACTCCCATAGGAGATTGGGGTCCATGCCACCACAACAAGGGCTGGTGGCAGCAGCGGCGGGAGAAGATGGGGAGATCCAACGAGCGAATGCACACATACCACCGGCCACATGATCAACATCCGAGGCATTAGAAACCTTCCCCCACCCACACACCCACACAGCCATGCCTCCGAGCAGTGTCCACCACAATGCTCCAGATCAAGCGCCATTGCACGACACGACCAAGCATCCACCTTGCGGCAGCTTCGTCGTCGAGTGCCTCCGATGGCACCGAGGCGAGGGAGCCAAGGGAGGGGAGAGACACGGCGGCGGGACTCGTGAGCTAGGTAGGATTGCTTTCGTGTTTAATAGTTCATATATTTGATCGATGAGCCTCATAGTTTTATTTTTCTTATTTGATGAAATTGAAACTATTTTATCTAATCCATATAAAAACATTTTTATCTAATAAAAAAGGTAGCCAAATGTTTTCCTCCAGAGAAAAGAACACGCCTCTCCATCCAATCACTCGAGTGTTTATACCAATGTAAACGCTGGTACTCTCGAATGCTGCGATTTGGCTTCCGGACTCATCTGCTCTCATGGATAAACAGTAAAAATAGCAAAAAAGAGTAAAAAAAATCTGATTTTTTTACATGCAAGATGCTCGAATGCGTGATGCTTGTGCCAAATTTGGTGGTGTTTTGGCATTTGAGTAGCTTTGAGAAGAAGAAAAATGGCATGTGAGAAAGTTTGAAAAAACGCACTGTCCGAAGCTTATTCTGTCTTTTTTGCCACGACCTCGTAGAATGATGAAACACCACCAAATTTTCCACAGGCATCACGCACTAAATATCTTGCATGCAAAAAATCGAAGTTTTCGAAATTTTCTGCTATCTTTTTTGATTTTATTGTTCACCAGGAGCATACGAACCCACGCTCATAAAGCAATTGCCGAGTACTCGACGCTTTTCCCAGCCTGTGAGGGGACGCCGGAGGGACTCACGCGCGTGGGATCCGTGTGTGCGAGCACTGGATCGGGTGCAGCCCCAGTCCGTCGTCCCCGAGCCCCGATGCATCGCGCTGCGTAGGCTTTCCGTTCTAGTTCCCGTGCGCTCTCGTTCGCCACCCGGGTGCCTCTGCAGCCGTGCAGCGCAGTCGACTACGAACCTTCGGCCAAATACAGCGCTAGTTCCGAAGGCACGGCCGATCTGACCAAACAAGGAACGGGCCACGACCGCAAGCGACAACGGGAACGTTCACACCGCGCCCCGGCGGCTGCCCTGCCCTGCAGGAGTGTAGGCGTAGGTGTGCAAGTTGCTGCAAGCAAAACGGCCGAGCATTTCCCTCTCCTCCATGATCTTGAAAGGTTCCATGTGCGATCACACGCATTATTGCGAAAAGACAGTTCGCAACTAAACGGGCCACGTTCTCCGCACAAGACAAACCAACAATATTACCGCGACTCCCTCCGTCTCGAAATGTAAGACGTATCAACATCTTATATTTCGGGACTGAGGGAGTAATTCTTTTCTTTTTGCGGGTAATATTGCTGCTAATTCAGCCTCTTGTTGGACCTTTTATACCCCCCCAAAATCAGCATGGAGAATTGGGGTGGAGATATTTACGGAAGAAAATGTCCGTGACAGAGGGCTTGCATGCGTGCTCTTGTGGGGAATCGTCTGTTCTCATCCTGAGAGGCGCCCGGAGGCAGGCAGTGAGTCAGGGAGCATAACTGATCGACATGCAGAATAGTCCATCGTTCGCGACAGATGGATATATTATTACTCCGGATTACTATGTGTGAGGCGCGCCCAGGCAGCAGGATTCCGTGACATTCTTTGTGGGAGAAAAAAAAAAGAGATTCTGTATAGTCTACTGCTGTGACGGGGGCCAAATCCAGATCGATGCTCTGGCCGTAGTAGGTCTGGGACAAAAGATCGACAGCAACTTCGAATCCTACAGATATTTTTCGTTTTCTTCAAAAAAGACTTTGTTCCCCACTGTTTACTAGCTCTCGTCCAAATTTAAATAATGGATTATAACGATGGTGGAGCAGATGCCGGTACTCTGAGCCTGAGACGTGTGTTAAATTTTAGTGTATGGTTCACGACAGATGGCATGCGCATGAACCATATATGATAAGATATGAATACATGTCACATTTTCACCGAACTGACTTCTCATTGTCTGGAACTGGAGCTCCATCAGTGCACATGTCTTTGACTCGGGCCGCCACCATGATTCTTTGCTGAAATATTTGCGGTTCCCGGTAGTAGTTCGTTTTGGAAAGCGCTAACGAACGTAATAAGTCGGTCTTTTAAGATGCTGCACGTAACTGAAAGTAGTATAGAGTCTCTTGTTGCCAACAAAAAAGGTGTCGCTTTTCTCAAGAATCTTTCATTTCAAGATGACTTTCGTTGATAACCTTACTACTCTAGTCGAACTTTTTTAGATTTGTCCATAGATTTGGCTTTGTTTTCTCTTCTTACATTTCCTTCCGGGAGAAGGTTGTATGTAAAACGACAAAAATGGCGATTCCTTCAGTTTTTTTAGCAGTATTAGAAATAGCTTGCGGGCCTCTGGAGATCGTTGAGTGGGCCAGCTTGTGGGCTGCCCTATCGTTGGTGCTCGCAGACTATCCGAACACCGTGTCTTGGCAGCTGACCTCCTCGGAGATCTTCTCGGTTGGCTCGACATATCATGCCTTGTGCCGACGGCCGTCTCTATCCTGAACTTCTCCACTACGGAAAGTGCTCATTCCGCTGAGGATCGAGAATTTTTGTTTGGTAGCTGCTAACGTTCACCTCCCATCTAGGACGAAGGTGCTCAAACAGCACGACCCTGAGGACGGGTTGTGCCCCCTTTGTGGTGTTTCGGAGACGGGGACACACATCTTCTTGTCATGCCCTACGGCAATATTCATGTGGAGCTTTGTCCGTGAGGCTCCGAGGCCTGACTAGGAGGCGCTGGACCTCGCCGGGTTCCTATAAACCCGTGCCAACCAGGCCGGGAGGAGGAGATGCCTCTTCTGACTAGTGTTCGTGGCTCTAGCTTGGACTTTGTGGACAATGTGTAACAAGATGGTGATTGAGCGAGTCTTTCTTAGGCGGGTCTCTAACTCTATCTTTAAATTCCTTGCATTTTTGCAGCACTAGCACCCACTCTCTAGGCAGTGGGGTCGCTACCGGCTTGGACTCATGGTGGATGCCCTAACTGCTATCGCGCGCCATCTTACTTCACCGCAAATCACCTGAGCTACCGACCACTCTGTGGTCTTTTTTCTCTTTCTTTTATGTTTTCTTTTGGGCATGTTTGTGTTGTTGCCCTAGCCGACTTATTTATTTTTGATGTGGTACACTTGTTGTATGGACGTGGTGGTTGCTTTATTTATAAAGTAGGACACAAACCTGTTTCGGGTATTAGAAACATCTAGGGAGGCCATAGAGGGCAAAAGATTAGTAGAGAGTTTAGCATGAATAGGAACTTATCCTTGCAAATATTTCACTCGGTAGGGAGGCCTCGGCGTGGGATGGTCCCGGCGATGCTCTCCCACTGTATGTTAGAACATTCTTAGGTTGACATGAGTTGTTAAATACTACTCCAATGAAAAAAATGATTGAAAGCACAAGTGCTCCCTGGATGGTTTTGGTAATTAATGTCAACATATCTCTTGTTGGACTAATGTTTTTATCTAGTATATTTCAGATAAGTTCAACAGATAGAGTGGCGTGGGCAAGAGGATGTGGAACCCTTCGAGATGCTAAGGACAAAGGATTGGATCAAGCTCAAAAGCTCAAGGCTCTAAATTTTTAGCTTAGTGATCCAAGATCACATTGAGTCCTTATGAAAGCCAATACTATTAAAAGGGGATGAGGTATTGCTTAATGGCTTGCTTGCTCAAAGTGCTTAGTGATATGCTCCAAAGCCCTCAACCACTTTCTCATATTCACATTTGTCCCAAACCAAAAGTCAAACTCGGCACCACCGATTTGATCCATCCGGCGCCACCGAGTTCACTTGACATAGCCAATACCAGAAACCCTAATCAATTCGGTCTCACCGATGGGATCTCGGTCTCACCGAGATGGGCTTCCAGACTCTCTGTTGCCTGTTGTAATTATTTCGATCCCACCGAGATAAGCAATCGGTCCCACCGAGTTTGCCTGACCAACTCTCTGTTTTGCTTATTACCAAAATCGGTCTCATCGAGTTTGTGTAATCGGTCAAACCGAGATGAGGTTTTACCCTAACCCTAGCACATCGGTCCCACCGAGTTGATCATATCGGTCCCATCGAAATGCCTAATGGTCACATTTTGAACTGAATCGGTCCCACCGAGTTTTCTGATTCGGTCCCACCGAGTTTGGTGAATTGTGTGTAACGGTTAGATTTTGTGTGGAGGCTATATATACCCCTCCAGCCTTCCTTCATTATGAAGGAGAGCCATCAGAACGTGCCTACACTTTAGCATTCATTTTTTGAGAGAGAACCACCTACTCATGTGTTGAGACCAAGATATTCCATTTCAACCATATGAATCTTGATCTCTAGCTTTTCCAAGTTGCTTTCCACTCAAATCATCTTTCCACCAAATCCAAATCTGTGAGAGAGAGTTGAGTGTTGGGGAGACTATCATTTGAAGCACAAGAGCAAGGAGTTCATCATCAACACACCGTCTATTACCTTTTGGAGAGTGGTGTCTCCTAGATTGGTTAGGTGTCACTTGGGAGCCTCCATCAAGATTGTGGAGTTGAACCAAGGAGTTTGTACGGGTAAGGAGATCGCCTACTTCGTGAAGATTTACCCTAGTGAGGAAGTCCTTCGTGGGCGATGGCCATGGTGGGATAGACAAGGTTGCTTCTTCCTGGACCCTTCGTGGGTGGAGCCCTCCGTGGACTCGCGCAACTGTTATCCTTCATGGGTTGAAGTCTCCATCAACGTGGATGTACGATAGCACCACGCCAAAAATCTCCGAGTCTCCAATTGCGTTTGCACACTCCAATCCCATCCCTTTTACTTTCTTGCAAATTGCATGCTTTACTTTCCGCTGCTCATATACTCTTGCCATGCTTGCTTGAATGTATTGTGAACGGTTAAACTTGTGCTAAAATGCCACCTTAACTTAAAGAAATTAAAAACTGCTACTTTGCTTTGCTAAGAGTCTATTCACCCCCTCTAGACACCTCTTCTCGATCCTTTCAATTGGTATCAGAGCATTGGTCTCCATTGCTTTGGTTTAAACACTTTTGGAAGAAGATGGACGAGTCTATGTTGGGGAGTCTTAGACGTAGAGTGCCTATACTTGATGGAGACTTCTTTCATGAGTGGAAAATTGAGATGCTTGTGTGTGATGAGTCTATTGACATGATCCGTAATCTTAGAACTGTCAATTTAATCACTAGAGGGTTGCCTAGAAACTTGTGTGCTAGCTTGCCTGCTCTTGATTGTGCTTACACCATATGGAGATTCCTTGCGGAACGGTTTCCAAACTACTCCTTGTAAAACTTGGGTGAAATTCTTCATAAGTCTATTGCCTTGAGTAAGATGAGTTCCACTGACCCCAAATTTGGTGACTGTCTATTTGATCTAACTAATCTTACGCGTGCCAAAGGAGATGTTGGAATCATTAGCAATATCATCTCCGAAGCCATTAGAATTCATAAAGATGACTATTGTGATGACCATTTATGTAATGAATTACCCTCTCTAGGAATTGATCCATCACAAGACGATGTTGAACATGGATACTATGATGAGGATGATGATAGTGACTTTGATCTCGATGAGTCTATGAGACACTTTGGTCTTATGGCTAATCTTCGCAGCTACATGGCTGGAGGAAAGGAATGGGTTCTTGATAGTGAGTGTACCAATCACATGACCGGAGACAAGGATATGTTTCGTGAGCTTGCTGAAAACGACGGCCCTCGAAAGTATGTCACTTTGGTGACAATTCAAAGGGTAAGGTGGTTTGCCTTGGTAAGGTGGCCATCTCACATGATAGCTCCATACAAAATGTTATGCTCGTTAAATCTCTTGGATATAATCTACTTTCCGTATCTAGACTTGCTGACTTTGGTTTCAATGTCCTATTTACTGAAGTAGATTGCCAAGTGTTTCATAGAGATAACCACAATATGGTCTTTATCGGTTTACGTAGAGGTGATCTTTACATTGTTGATTTCACTAAAAAGGCTCAATCTAGAACTTGCTTAATTGCCAAATCTTCTAAAGGTTGGTTGTGGCATAGAAGATTAGGTCATGTGGGCATGCGAAATCTTGATAAGCTTATTAAAGGTGATCACATCCTTGGAATAAAAGATGTTATATTTGACAAGGATAGATTGTGCAGTGCTTGTCAAGTAGGAAAACAAGTTGGAGGAAGTCATCCCGTGAAGAACATCATGACCACGAGGAGACCGCTCGAGCTACTTCATATGGATCTCTTTGGTCCCAATGCCTACAAAAGTCTCGGTGGTAACTCATTTGGTCTAGTCATAGTCGATGATTTTACAAGATTTACGTGGGTGTTCTTTCTTGATGTTAAATCACAGGTCCAAAATATCTTCAAGAACTTCGCTAGGAAGGCCCAAAATCAATTTGAAGTGAAGATCAAGAAGGTTCGAAGCGACAATGGAACGGAGTTCAAGAACGCAAATGTGGATACCTTTCTTGACGAAGAGGGGATTTCACATGAGTTCTCGGCTACGTATACGCCTCAACAAAATGGAGTTGTTGAGAGGAAGAACCGGACTCTTATCGAGATGGCGAGAACGATGCTTGATGAGTACAATACACCAAAACACTTCTGGGCGGAAGCGGTTGAGACAACTTGTCATGCAACAAATCGCTTGTATCTTCACAAGCTACTCGGCAAGATGGCATACAAGCTTCTCACTGGTAACAAACCCCAAGTTGGATACTTTCGTCGGCTCAAAGTGCTACATTATTGATAAGCATCGTTGTTCTAAATTTGCTCCTAAATCTCATGAGGGTTTCCTACTCGGTTATGGCTCAAACTCTCACACTTACCATGTCTACAACAATTCCACCCGAAAGGTTGAAGAGACGGTAGATGTGAAGTTTGATGAATCTAACGGCTCGCAAGTACAGCAATTGCCAATTGATGTAGGAGACAAAGACCCTTCGGAAGCAATCCAAGACTTGTCTATTGGCAAGATTCATCCAACGGAGGTGAAGGAGAGTACCTCGTCCGTCCAAGTGGAAGCTTCTACCTCACGACAAGGTTAACCAAGAGTTGACATGGAAGCATCCACAAGTGGGACACGCCAAGATGAAGAAAACGAGGAAGTACACCAAGATAAACCTCATCAACCTCCTTCTCCACCTAGACAAGAGAACGACAATGCCAACAATGAAGAAGGCCAAGAAGAAAAACAAGATGATGAAGAAGATGCTCCACCCCGACCCAAACAAAAGCTCCCACGAGTTCGAGAAAGAGTTTCACGAGACCATCCCGTTGAACAAATCTTCAACAATATTCAAACCAGGAGAATCACTCGCTCTAAAACTCGTTTGGCTAATTTTTTTGAACATTATTCATTCATCTCTAGCATTGAACCTATGAAGGTTGAAGAAGCATTGGAAGATCCGGATTGGATAAATGCTATGCACGAAGAGCCACACAACTTTGAGAGAAACCAAGTGTGGACATTGGTCGAGAAGCCCGACAACAACCACAACATCATCGGTACCAAATGGGTGTTTCATAACAAGCAAGACGAAGATGGACAAGTAGTTCGCAACAAAGCACGTCTCGCCGCCCATGGCTACACTCAAGTCGAAGGTATGGACTATGGTGAGACATATGCCCCCGTTGCTAGACTTGAGTCCATCCGCATCTTACTTGCCTATGCTAATCACCATGATATCACCTTGTACCAAATGGACATTAAAAGTGCTTTCCTAAATGGTGAAATTGAGGAGGAAGTTTATGTTAAACAACCTCTAGGCTTTGTTAATCCTAAGAAACCCGACCATGTTTACAAACTTCACGAAGCTCTTTATGGTCTTAAACAAGCTCCTAGAGCGTGGTATAAATGCTTGACCAAGTTCCTCATTGAAAAAGGCTTGAGATTGGGAAGATTGATTCTGCTCTTTTTACTAAAATGGTTAATGGTGAATTATTTATGTGCCAAATTTATGTCGATGATATCATATTTGGTTCAACTAACCCTCATTTTAGTGAAAAGTTTGGGAAGCTAATGTCGGAGAAGTTTGAGATGTCTATGATGAGTGAACTCAAGTTCTTTCTTGGTTTGCAAATCAAGAAAACTAAGGAAGGCACCTTTGTCTCTCAAACAAAGTGCACCAAGGACTTATTCAAGAAGTTCAACATGCAAGAAAGCAAAGGTATGAAAAACCACATGCCTACTAGCGGACATCTTGACTTGACCAAGGATGGCAAACCGGTTGACCAAAAGGTTTACGCTCTATGATTGGTTCATTGTTATATCTATGTGCCTCCCGTCCTGATATTATGCTAAGTGTGTGCATGTGTGCACGATATCAAGTGGCCCCCAAAGAATTTCATCTTAAGGCTGTGAAAAGGATAGTGAGATACCTAATACATACACCAAATTTTGGCATTTGGTATCCTAAGAGGTCTTCTTTTGATCTTGTTGGCTACTCCGATTCAGACTATGCCGGTGACAAGGTTGATAGAAAGTCCACTTCGGGTACTTGTCAATTTGTTGGTAGATATCTTGTATCTTGGTCCTCCAAGAAACAAAACTCGGTATCCTTATCCACCGCCGAAGCGGAATATATTACCGCCGGTTCATGTTGTGCTCAATTACTTTGTATGAAACAAACTCTTAAAGATTATGGGATCTATGTGAAACATGTTCCATTGCTTTGTGATAATGAAAGTGCTATTAAGATTGCTCATAATCCCGTGCAACATTCTCTAACCAAGCATATTGAAGTTTGTCATCATTTCATTCGAGATTATGTTGCCAAAGGGGACATTGATCTTAAGCATGTTCACACCGATAAGCAATTGGCGGATATATTCACCAAACCGCTTGATGAGAAAGTATTTTGCCGTTTTAGAGGTGAATTGAACATCATTGATGCTGCAAACCTGGAGTAGAAACTCCATTTGGATACATGCAAGGCATGAGCCTTTGACTAATCCTTGATGTTTCTCTTATGATGATGATCATATGTCTTGGATATATTTGCACCCTTGCATGCTATCTAACCCTTGTAGGTACTTGGATGAATCAAAATCTATGAGATTGCAAATCACTCACATCTTGAACAATCTCTACATCACCAAGTCTCTACAACGTGGTGGTTGAAGACAAGGAAGCATGAAATCTTTCAACATATACTTTGACCATTTCTATACATTAAATTTCATATGGTATCAAATTCTTGATTGTAAATTTGGATACACAAGTGCTCTTCCTTGCAAGACTAATCCATGTAGGTAGATGAACTCAAACTATAAGTGGTGCTCCCAATCCTTGATGAGATACAACAACCTTGAGCATCCCACGCAAGTTCAACTACATGATCGAGTTCAACACCACCACCCAAGGTATGTTATTCCATATTAGAGAAGCTTTACCCCAAGTCATGGGTCAAAGCAACTCAACAAGATGCGAATACATCAAATGCTTAAACGAAAAATGGTAACCCCATTTTGAGCCTAAACGACGAGTATGACCTACGATCAAGTGTTCTCACTTGACTCCTCGATCAATATACTCCAACATAGGTGACTTTGTCACTGACCAATTCTAGATGAAGTTCTCTAGTGTTTCTCTGTATTGTTGCATTTGTCTCTTTCATTTTTGTTTCCCTTCATCTATATTTCTTTTTCTTTGTTTTGTTCTGCATTCCCTGCGTCCAATTCATTGCAAATCCTTCAGATAATTCATTGCAAATCTTTGTGAGATCTTATTTGCCTAGTGAGCTGAGGTGACAAATGTTCTCTCTCTGTTGAACTCGGTCACACCGGTCTGTAGCTTTCGGTCAAACTGAACCATTTCGGTGCCACCGAAGAATACAACTTGGTGTTACCGATTTCACTGCAGAGAAGACAGTTTGCCACTTGTATCCTGCATTTTTACTCCAGCTCCACTCAATGATTCTTGTCCTCTACCAACATCACACTCTAAATGCTCCTTTGCTCTGTGACTCAAGGACCCAACCTATTTGACTCACAATCCAGAAGATCCCTTCTTGGAAATTGATGTCAAAGGGGGAGAGAGAGATCACATCAAATCTTACGCACTTAAAAAGGGGGAGAATGCTTAATCATTTCAACGAAGAGAGACCCCATATGCTTGGTATTCAAGAGGAGAGAAGTCACATGCCTTTAAGAGGGGAAAGGCATGCTAGTTTGTCTTATGTTTATGTGCTCTGATCCGTTTTGCTCTGATTTTCTGTTCCCTATATCTCCCATTATCAAATATAAGATTCAGGGGGAGAGAGGCATCTAAGGGAAGGAAATCTTGAATTCATTGCATATCTTTATCCTTGGGGACATGTATATATCCAATGGGAGTACCTAGTACTCATTCTCTACATGTCATCCCAGTCTTGGTACTCTTTTGGTTTGCCGTTTGCTATGTTTAGTAGATATATCTGTGTTATCTAACCTTGTTTACTCAGGTTCATCTCTTCCTAAGCCATCTTAAGACCACAAGGTAAGTATATGCATCTCACCCATGTGCATGATGATCTCTTGCTGATGTACATATTGTTTGCAAGAAGGACTCATGAACATGAAGGTACAATTCCTATATCCACATCATTTTCTCTAATGCATATAGCCAAGATACATGTAACTCATTGCTTGCTCTATCATGATTATGCATTCACATGCTCTCATATTCCATAGTTACATGTATGCATACATATAGGGGGAGCCTATGTATGTTACATGTCCTTCCAAAGCTTTACTTGCTATTCCCTATATCTTTATCTAAAGCTTTGATGTATGTTGTCATCAATTACCAAAAAGGGGGAGATTGAAAGCAAAAGTGCTCCCTGAGTGGTTTTGATAATTAATGTCAACATATCTCTTGTTGGACTAATGTTTTTATCTAGTATATTTCAGATAAGTTCAACAGATGGAGTGTGCTACCTCTTGAGCATGAGTTGGTTTTCCCTTGAAGAGGAAAGTGTGATGCAGCAAAGTAGCGTAAGTATTTCCCTCGGTTTTTGAGAACCAAGGTATCAATCCAGTAGGAGACTACACGCAAATCCCCTAGTACCTGCACAAACAAACAAGAACCTCGCGACCAACGCGATAAAGGGGTTGTCAATCCCTTCACGGCCACTTACAAGAGTGAGATCTGATAGAGATAATAAGATAAATATTTTTGGTATTTTTGTGATATAGATTGCAAAATAAAGATTGCAAAATAGATAGTAAACTAGAATTGTAGATCAGAAACTTGTATGATGTAAAGTAGACCCGGGGGCCATAGGTTTCACTAGTGGCTTCTCTCAAGATAGCATGTATTACGATGGGTGAACAAATTACTGCCGAGCAATTGATAGAAAAGCACATAGTTATGATGATATCTAAGGCAATGATCATGAATATAGGCATCACGTCCGTGACAAGTAGACCGAAACGATTCTGCATCTACTACTATTACTCCACACATCGACCGCTATCCAACAAGCATCTAGAGTATTAAGTTCATAAGAACGGAGTAACGCATTAGGCAAGATGACATGATGTAGAGGGATAAACTCAAGCAATATGATCTAAACCCCATCTTTTTATCCTCGATGGCACAATACAATACGTGTCGTTTCCCTTTCTGTCACTGGGATTGAGCACCGCAAGATTGAACCCAAAGCTAAGCACTTCTCCCATTGCAAGAAAGATCAATCTAGTAGGCCAAACTAAACCGATAATTCGAAGAGACTTGCAAAGATATCAAATCATGCATATAAGAATTCAAAGAAGAATCAAATAATATTCATAGATAATCAAGTCATAAACCCACAATTCATCGGATCTCGACAAACACACCGCAAAAAGAATTCGAATAGATCTCCAAGAAGATCGAGGAGAACTTTGTATTGAGATCCAAAGAGAGAGAAGAATCCATCTATCTAATAACTATGGACCCGAAGGTCTGTGGTAAACTACTCACACATCATCAGAGAGGCTATGGTGTTGATGTAGAAGCCCTCCGTGATCGAATCCCCCTCCAGCAGATCACTGGAAAAGGCCCCAAGATGGGATCTCACGGGTACAGAAGGTTGCAGCAGTGGAAAAGCTGTTTCATGGTTCTCCCCAAAGGTTTCAGGGTACGAGAGTATATATAGGTGAAAGAAGTAGGTCGGTGGAGCTGCGAGGGGCCCAGGAGGGTGGGGGGCGCGCCTGCCCCCCTGGGCGCGCCCTCCTACCTCGTGGCCGCCTCGCTACTTCCTTGACGTCCACTCCAAGTCTCTTGGATCACGTTTTTTCCAAAAAAGATCCTCGCGAAGGTTTCATTCCTCTTGGATTCCGTTTGATATTCATTTTCTGCGAAACACTGAAATAGGCAAAAAACAACAATTTGCACTGGGCTTTCAGTTAATAGGTTAGTCCGAAAAATAATATAAAAATGTATATTAAAGCCCATTAAACATCCAAAACAGATAATATAATAGCATGGAACAATCAAAAATTATAGATACGTTGGAGACGTATGAGAGTGGCATGGACAGGAGGATGTGGAACCCCTTCAAGATGCTAAGGACAAAGGATTGGCTCAAGCTCAAAAGCTCAAGGCTCTACATTTTCAGTTTAGTGATCCAAGATCACATTGAGTCCTTAGGAATGCCAATGCTATTTAAAGGGGATGAGGTGTTGCTTAATGGCTTGCTTGCTCAAAGTGCTTAGTGATATGCTCCAAAGCCCTGAACCACTTTCTCATATCCACATTTGTCCCAAACCATAAGTCAAACTCGGCCCCACCGATTTGATCCATCCGGCGCCACCGAGTTCACTTGACATAGCCACTACCAGAAACCCTAATCAATTCGATCTCACCGATGGGATCTCGGTCTCACCGAGATGGGCTTCCAAACTCTATTGCCTGTTGCAATTATTTCGGTCCCACCGAGATAAGCAATCGGTCCCACCGAGTTTGCCTGACCAACTCTCTGTTTTGCTTATTACCAAAATCGGTCTCACCGAGTTTGTGTAATCGGTCAAACCGAGATGAGGTTTTACCCTAACCCTAGCACATCGGTCCCATCGAGTTGATCATATCGGTCCCACCGAAATGCCTAACGGTCACATTTTGAACTGAATTGGTCCCACTGAGTTTTCTGATTCAGTCCCTCCGAGTTTGGTGAATTGTGTGTAACGGTTAGATTTTGTGTGGAGACTATATATACCCCTCCACCCTTCCTTCATTATGAAGGAGAGCCATCAGAACGTGCCTACACTTCAGCATTCATTTTCTGAGAGAGAACCACCTACTCATGTGTTGAGACCAAGATATTCCATTCCAACCATATGAATCTTGATCTCTAGCTTTCCCAAGTTGTTTTCCGCTCAAATAATCTTTCCACCAAATCTAAATCTGTGAGAGAGAGTTGGGTGTTGGGGAGACTATCATTTGAAGCACAAGAGCAAGGAGTTCATCATAAACACACCGTCTATTACCTTTTGGAGAGTGGTGTCTCATAGATTGGTTAGGTGTCACTTGGGAGCCTCCGTCAATATTGTGGAGTTGAACTAAGGAGTTTGTACGGGCAAGGAGATCGCCTACTTCATGAAGATCTACCCTAGTGAGGCAAGTCCTTCGTGGGCGATGGCCATGGTGGGATAGACAAGGTTGCTTCTTCGTGGACCCTTCGTGGGTGGAGCCCTCCGTGGACTTGCGCAACCGTTACCCTTCATGGGTTGAAGTCTCCATCAACGTGGATGTACGATAGCACCACCTATCGGAACCACGCAAGAAATCTCTGAGTCTCCAATTGCGTTTGCACACTCCAATCACATCCCTTTACTTTCTTGCAAATTGCATGCTTTACTTTCCGCTGCTCATATACTCTTGCCATGCTTGCTTGAATGTATTGTGAATGGTTAAACTTGTGCTAAAACTCCACCTTAACTTAAAGAAATTAAAAAATGCTACTTTTATTTGCTAAGAGTCTATTCACCCCCCTCTAGGCACCTCTTCTTGATCCTTTCAATGATCCATCGTTGGATTCAAGCTTCGAGTTCGACAGTGAAATCATGGACATCGAAGGAGACGAGGTAATATTTATGGTTGTTGAATGGATAGCGGCAACCGAAACAAAGAGGAAGTGTCCGAGTTAGAGGTTGATTGTGCAACATTTCACCAGAACATAATCGAAGGCCATGAGAAGCTTAAGCTCCACAACTTTCTATAAGGTTGTATCCTCTTGTCGTACGTGTTCCTGCGGCACTTCCGCGTGACCGAACGACTGTCTCGTCAAATTTCCAGTGACAAGGAAGCCAATGAACCTTTCTTTTAAAAATGGAGAAATGCCACGGTTTCTTAGGGTTTATCCCTTTTCAGAAGGTGACCACGACACTTTTGATGATTTCATATAGCGTTCTTGCAGATGAATTGGATGGCAATCTTCGAATGGCCAAAGTTATAACCATAAAGTGTATGAAAGTGTTCATTGAAACTGTGGTGGGGTGTATGGAGAGGCTTCTAGCAATACCTGAAGTAAAAGCCTGGCCTGGGATGCTAGGGAGTGTTGACTATATGCACTTGACTGCAAGAATCGCCCAATAGCTTGGCATAGCCAATTTGTCGGGCATTCTCATGATCCAACAATAACTTTGGAAGTTTATGCCTCCAAAGATTGTGAATTTGGCATTACTACTTTGGGTTGTCTCGATCTCACGATGACATCATTGTCTTGTCGAGATATCATCTAGTTGCAAGGCTAGTTGTTGGTACTTCTCCACCTTGCAACTTCATGGTGAATGGTCATCAGTATGGCCAAGGTTGCTACCTAGCTGATGCCATCTATCCATCTTGGTCAATTTGTGAAGATAATTTCTAATCTTGAGATCTAGAAATATAAGTATTTTGCCAAGGTGCAAGAAGTTCATATGAAAGAAGTTCAGAGGGCATTTGGAGTGTTGCAAGCAAGATTTTCAATTGCCTGTGGGCCTGCTTGTTTTTGAAACAAGGATGTCTTGGCAAATATCAATTGTCACATGGGTCTGGTGTATTTCGATGGAGCCTACATGGGAATGAACAATTCTCAGTGGAGTCTATGTATAGAGCGTTAATCCAATCTGACGTGCCAGTTGATAATAACAAGAAGATCTGGAAGATGAAGATACCTCTTAATAATAAAATATTTGCATGGTATATTCATCGCGGAGTCATTCTTACTAAAGATAACCTTATCAAGAGTAATTGGCATGGAAGTTCGCAATGTGCTTTTTGTCATCATGATGAGAGAATAAAACATTTATTCTTCCAATGCAAATTGGCTTGGTCTATATCGTCAGTCATCCAGATAGCTTCTGACTTGTATTCTCCTTATAGTGTTGCTAATGTATTTGGCAACTGGTTACATGGGATTGATCATGGGTTTAGAACTCTTCTTAGGGTGGGAGCGCTTGCCGTTATTTGGTTGCTTTGGCTATGTAGAAATGATAAGGTTTTTAACGATAAAAGTACTTCTCTAATGCAGGTTATCTACAGATGTACCTGGACTCTTTGTCTATGGTCCTCTCTACAACGCGTGGAGAATCGGGACCTGATGTCTACTACGCAACTTTATTGTTGTAGACTCATGTTGGGCCTCCAAGCGCAGAGTTTTGTAGGACAGTAGCAATTTTCCCTCAAGTGGATGACCTAAGGTTTATCAAACCGTGGGAGGTGTAGGATGAAGATGGTATCTCTCAAACAACCCTGCAACCGCAGTGTTTTGTAGGATAGTAGCAATTTTCCCTCAAGTGGATGACCTAAGGTTTATCAATCCGTGGGAGGTGTAGGATGAAGATGGTATCTCTCAAACAACCCTGCAACCAAATACAAGAAATCTCTTGTGTCCCCAACACACCTAATACAATGGCAAATTGTATAGGTGCACTAGTTCAGCGAAGAGATGGTGATAAAAGTGTAATATGGATGGTAGAAATATATTTTTATAATCTGAGTAAATAAAAACAGTAAGGTAGCAAATAGTAAATGGGCACAAAAACGGTATTGCAATGCTTGAACATGAGGCCTAGGGTCCGTACTTTTGCTAGTGCAATCTCTCAACAGTGCTAATATAATTTGATCATATAATCATCCCTAACGTGCAACGAAGAATCACTCCAAAGTTCCTATCTAGCGGAGAACATAAGACGGAATTGTTTGTAGGGTACGAAACCACCTCAAAGCTATTCTTTCCGATCAATCTATCCTAGAGTTCGTACTAAAATAACACAAAGCTATTCTTTCCGATCGATCTAACCAAGAGTTCATACTAAAATAACACCAAAGCAAATTCAGATTCATAATATTCAATCCAACACAAAGAACCTCAAAGAGTGCCCCAAGATTTCTACTGGAGAAACAAGGACAAAAACGTGCATTAGCCCCTATGCATAGATTACCCCAATGTCACCTTGGGAATCCACGAGTTGAGTTCCAAAACATATATCAAGTGAATCATTACGATACCCCATTGTCACCACGAGTATTCAATTACAAGACATATATCAAGTGTTCTCAAATCCATAGAAGTATTCAATCCGATAAAACGAAATCTCAAAGGGAAAATTCAATTTATCACAAGATAGAGAGGGGAAACACCATATGATCCAACTATATTAACAAAGCCCGCGATATATCAAGATCCTAACATCTCAAGAACACGAAAGAGAGAGAGGGAGAGAGAGAGATTAAACACATAGCTACTGGTACAAACCCTCGGGCCCGAGGGTGGACTACTCCCTCCTCATCGTGGTGGCTGTCGGGATGTTGAAGATGGCCACTGGTGATGATTTCCCCCTGCAACAGAGTGCTAGAACGGGGTCTAGATTGGTTTTCGGTGGCAACAAAGCCTTGCGGCGGCGGAACTTCTGATCTAGGGTTATTTCTGGTGGTCTCTCTATTTATAGGATTTTTTGCGTCGGTTTCATGCGAAGATGGGCCTCGAGGTGAGCACAACCCACCGGGGCAAGCCAGGCCCACCAGGCGCGCCCTGGTGGGTTGTGCCCTCTCGTGGCTCTTCTGGCCCTCCCACGAAGCTTCGGGGGTCTCTTTTGTTCAAAAAAAATCGTCAAAAAGTTTCAGCTCATTTCGAGAACTTTCATTTCTGCACAAAAAACAACACCACGGTAGTTCTGTTGAAAACAGCGTCAGTCCGGGTTACTTCCATTCAAATCATAACAAAACCATATAATTTTTTTGTAAACATGGCGTGAATACTTCATAAATTATAGATACATTGGAGACGTATCAGCATCCCCAAGTTTAATTCCTACTCGTCCTCGAGTAGGTAAATGATAAAAGAAATAATTTATGAAGTGTGAATGCTAGCAAAGTGCATAAGTTTGATCAGTGATAATTTCAATCACTTTTCCTAGCATCATAACAGCAACTCTTTCTCATAAAACTTATCATGATAAAGTAGCAATTTAAAACAGAATTTTTGTTGTGGAATGCTACCTATCATATTCATCATATACTCTTTTCTTTTGTAGCATGGACATTTGGACTTGAATGATCAAAGTAATAGTCTATAGTTTGACATGAGGATCAATACTCAAGCATATCAACAAGCAACCATGGCTTTCAAAATATCAATGCTAAAATAAGTTATCCCTAGCCCATCATGCTCAATCATTGATCCATTCATGAAACACACTCGCATATTAACTACACCTAGTGGTCAAGTACGATCATAGTGCCCCCTGGTTGGTGCTTTATAAGAGAAGATGGAGACTCAAATTAAAAATAAAAATTGCATAAAGTAAAATAAAGGCCCTTCGCGGAGGGAAGTAGGGATTTGTAGAGGTGCCAGAGCTCAAAGCGAAAATTGAGAGATAAAAAAACATTTTGAGAGGCATACTTTTCCCACCAACAAAAACGACTTAGAGCTCCCAACACTTTCCATGCTAGAGTATATCACAGGCGGTTCCCAAACAGAAAATAAAGTTTATTCCTTTTCCACCATACTTTCACTTTCCATGGCTAACCGTATCCACGGGTGCCCTCCATACCAACACTTTCCAAGGAATTTATTATTTGACAACATAAAGTAAATTCATTTTACATTTCGGGATTGGGCATCCCTAATACCTTTGCCTTACTCTCGTGCAATGATAAGTGAATAAACACTCATTGTGAGAATAACACATCTAGCATGGAAAATATTGGCCACCCCTCACCGCCTCGCGAGCGGTACGAGCACACAAAAGAGAAATTTATTTTGAAAATTAGAGATGGCACATATAAATTTGTTAGAACGGCAAAAGAATACCACATATAGGTAGGTATAGTGGACTCATGTGGCAAAACTGGTTTAAAGGATTTTAGATGCACAAGTAGTGATCATACTTAGTGCAAAATGAAGGCTAGCAAAATATTGAGAAGCGACCAACCAAGAAACAAATAATCTCATAAGCGAGCATTGAGCATAATTAACACCAAATAGTGCACCACAAGTAGGATGTAATTTCATTGCATTATTGACTTTCGTGTGCTTGCACAGGGAATCACAAACCTTAACACCAATATTCTTACTAAAACATAATTACTCATCAACATGACTCACATGTCACATCATCATATCTCAAAACTATTACGAGGAATCAAGTTTATTTTGTCCAATGATCTTCATGAAAGTTTTTATTATATCCTTCTTGGATATCTATCACTTTGGGACTAATTTTCATGTGTTGCTTTTGATAAGCTCAAACAAATATAAGTGAAGATCATGAGCATAATATTTATTTCTCTCAAATTAATTTAAGTGAAGCAAGAGAGAATTTCTTCAAAAATACTAAAGCACACCGTGCTCAAAAAGATATAAGTGAAGCACTAGAGCAATTCCATGGAAAAGAGCTTCGTTGACGGGATGTGAGTGCCGCTTACCTAGCCCCCATGGCAACTATTTGAGGACTCTATTTTATTTAAAAACTTTCAGATATAAGTATTTTATTAAAACAGCAAGCAAAAACAAAACAAAATGCAATTCCAAGAATAGCACACATCATGTGAAGAAGCAAAAACTTAGGTTCAACCGATACTAACTGATAATTGTTGAAGAAGAAAGGTGGGATGCCTACCGGGGCATCCCCAAGCTTAGATGCTTGAGACTTCTTGAAATATTATCTTGGGGTGCCTTGGGCATCCCCAAGCTTGAGATTTTGTGTCTCATTAATTTCTTTTATATCACGGTTTCCCTAAATCTTAAAAACCTCATCCACACAAAACTTAACAAGAACTCGTGAGATAAGTTAGTATAAACCAATGCAAAACCCTTATCATTCTCTACTGTAGAAAATCACTAAAATTATTATTCAACATTCCATACTAAATGACTCTGCGTATTTAATACTCCTATCCTCAAATAGAATCATTAAACAAGCAAACATATGCAAACAATACAAACATAACAGCAATTTGCCAAACCAGTACAGTCTGTAAAGAATGCAAGAGTATCACTACTTCTTAAACTCCAAAAATTATTTTAAAAAATACCAAACTGTAAACAATTATCAGATCTCATTTTGCAAAAAGTTTCAACATTTTATCACATTATGAATTTTCTAGGGAAATTTTGCAACAGTGGTAAACTTTCTGTTTTCAAACAGCAACATGTATACTTGCAAAATAAGCATGGCAAAGGCTATCATTGCCACTTTTATTGAAATAAAAGATGCAAAACATTATTCCAAATAATAGAAAGCAAATTCTAACAAAATAAAATGACACTCCAAGTAACATATCATGTGACGAATGAAAACATAGCTCCAAGTGAGGTTACCGATAATGTTGGAGACGAAAAAGGGGATGCCTTCCGGGGCATCCCCAAGCTTAGTTGCTTGGATTTTCCTTAGAAATTAACTTGGGGTGCCTTGGGCATGCCCAATCTTAGGGTCTTGTCACTCCTTATTATCATCATATCGACATCTCACCCAAAACTTAAAAACTTCAATCACACAAAACTTAACGGAACTTCGTGAGATAGGTTACTATGATAAAGAGCAAGGCATTTCACTTTGGTACTGTCAAAGATAAGATTCATAATTGTTCTCACACAATGCCTGTTGTAGCATATCATTTCAACAATTTATAATGAGCAATATAAGCCATGGAAACTAGAAAACAAGCAAACTATGCATTGAAAACAGAATCTGTCAAAAATAGATTAGTCTGTAGTAATCTATACTCCAACCATACTTCAGCTACTCCAAAAATTCTGAAAAAATAGGAAAACCTGGGTAATTTGTCTATTAATCTTATGCAAAAATAATAAGCATTTTATCATGCTACTGTTAAAAATTAGAATTTTTCTCCCGAGCGCAAAAGTTTCTGTTTTTCAGCAAGATCAAATCAACTATCACGATAGACCATCCCAAAGATTTTACTTGGCACTTTGTTGAAACGAAAGCAATAAAACATGATTACTACAGTAGCCTGATCATGTGAACACACAAAAACAGTACGTAGAAGTGTTGGTTTATCTCCCAACAAGCGCTTTTCTTTAATGCCTTTTAGCTAGGCATGATGATTTCAATGATGCTCGCATAAAAGATAAGAATTGAAACATAAAGAGAGCATCATGAAGCACATGACAAGCACATTTAAGTCTAACCCACTTCCTATGCATATATGTTTTGTGAGCAAACAATTTATGGGAACAAAAATCGACTAGCATAGGAAGGCAAAACAAGCAAAACTTCAAGATTTTCAACACATAGAGAGGAAACTTGATATTATTGCAATACCTACAAGCATATGTTCCTCTCTCATAATAATTTTCAGTAGCATCATGAATGAATTCAACAATATAGCTATCACATAAAGCATTCTTTTCATGATTCACAAGCATAGAAATTTTATTACTCTCCACATAAGAAAATTTATTCTCATCAATAATTGTGGGAGCAAACTCAACAAAATAACTCTCATGTGATTGAAAATTAAAACCATGATGACAAGGTTCACAGTTATCATTATTCAATATAGCATACATGTCATCATCATAATCATCATAGATAGCAACCTTGTCCTCATAGTCAATTGAAGCCTCATCCAAAATGGTGGATTCATCACTAAATAAAGTCACGACCTCTCCAAATCCACTTTCATCAATATAATCATCGTAAATAGGAGGCATGCAATCATCATAATAAATTTTCTCATCAAAACTTGGGGACTAAAAATTATCATATTCATCAAATATAGCATCCCCAAGCTTATGGCTTTGCATATCATTAACATCATGGATATTCAAAGAATTCATACTAACAACATTGCAATCATGCTCATTATTCAAATATTTTATGCCAAACATTCTATTTAACTTCTTCTTCTAACAATTGAGCACAATTTTCTGATCCATCATTTCAAGAAAGATATTATAAAGATGATCAATAATATGATGCAACCTGAATTCCATTTTTTTAGTTTTCTTTTTATAAACCAAACTAGTGATAAAACAAGACACTAAAAGATTCAGTTGCAAGATCTAAAGATATAACTTCAAGCACTCACCTCCCCGACAACAGCGCTAGAAAAGAGCTTGATGTCTACTGCGCAATTTTATTCTTGTAGACTCATGTTGGGCCCCCAAGCACAGAGTTTTGTAGGACAGTAGCAATTGTCCCTCAAGTGGATGACCTAAGTTTTGTCAATCCGTGGGAGGTGTAGGATGAAGATGGTCTCTCTCAAACAACCTTGCAACTAAATACAAGAAATCTCTTGTGTCCCCAACACACCCAATACAATGGCAAATTGTATAGGTGCACTAGTTCGGCGAAGAGATGGTGATAAAAGTGTATTATGGATGGTAGAAATATATTTTTATAATCTGAATAAATAAAAACAGCAAGGTAGCAATTAGTAAAGGGGCACAAAAACGGTATTGCAATGCTTGAAAATGAGGCCTAGGGTCCATAGTTTCGCTAGTGCAATCTCTCAATAGTGCTAATATAATTGGATCATATAACCATCCCTCAATGTGCAACGAAGAATCACTCTAAAGTTCATATCTAGTGGAGAACATAAGACAGAATTGTTTGTAGGGTACGAAACCACCTCAAAGCTATTCTTTCCGATCAATCTATCCTAGAGTTCGTACGAAAATAACACGAAGCTATTCTTTCCTATCGATCTAACCAAGAATTCGTACTAAAATAACACCAAAGCAAATTCAGCTTCATAATATTCAATCCAACACAAAGAACCTCAAAGAGTGCCCCAAGATATCTACCAGAGAAACAAAGACAAAAACATGCATCAACCCCTATGCATAGATTACCCCAATGTCACCTCAGGAATCCGCAAGTTGAGCGCCAAAACATATATCAAGTGAATCAATACGATACCCCATTATCACCACGAGTATTCAATTGCAAGACATATACAAGTGTTCCCAAATCCATAGAAGTATTCAATCCGATAAAATGAAATCTCAAAGGGAAAATTCAATTTATCACAAGATAGAGAGGGGAAAACATCATATGATCCGACTATATTAACAAAGCCCGCGATACATCAAGATCCTGACATCTCAAGAACACGAGAGAGAGAGAGAGAGCTACTGGTACAAACCCTCAACCCCGAGGGTGGACTACTCCATCCTCATCGTGGTGGCCGTCGGGATGATGAAGATGGTCACCAGTGATGATTTCCCCCTTCGACAGAGTGCTGGAACGGGGTCTAGATTGGTTTCCAGTGGCTACAGAGCCTTGTGGCGGTGGAACTTATGATCTAGGGTTATTTCTGGCGGTTTCTCTATTTATATGATTTTTTGGTGTCGGTTTCACCCAAAGATGGGCCTCGAGGTGAGCACAACCCACCAAGGCAAGCCAGGCCCACCAGGCACGCCCTGGTGGGTTGTGCCCTCCTCATGGCTCTTCTGGCCCTCCCACGAAGCTTCGGGGGTCTCTTTTGTTCCAAAAAAATCGTCAAAAAGTTTCGGCTCATTTGGAGAACTTTCATTTCTGCACAAAAAACAACACCATGGTAATTCTGCTAAAAACAATGTCAGTCCTGGTTAGTTCCATGCAAATCATACCAAAACCATATAAAATTGTTGTAAACACGGCATGGATACTTCATAAATTATAGATACGTTGGAGACGTATCAGGACCTATTTACGAAGGTGCGTACACGATTGGAGGATACGACGAGGGATACTTTTATCCAACATGGATGGTAGCGTGATCTTAGGATTGACCCACCTCCACTTTAGGCGTTATACGGACCCGACATGTTTCTCTGTATTCCGCCTTTTTATTTTTTGTTTGTGCGAGAGGACTTTATTTGGCTGTGTGCATCTTAGTTATGCAGAGGCCGGGTGTAATGCTTAAACCTTTTAAGTAATAAAGCACCCTTTTTAAATAAAAATATCATGGCATATCGTGTGATCCTACACAACATGATCCTAGAGGATGAGAAGGATATGTCAAGCCCATTGACTATGAAGATATTGCAACAATCGTCAGGCCTCACAGGCACACAAGCTGCATTCAAGCATTTCTTGAGGTGTATCGAAAGATTAAAGATCGGACCCCTCATCATGAGATGAAGGAGGGATCATCATTGGAAGCTAGGTGGGAGATAGTGTGTTCAAATTACTTAAATTTCTATTTATTTATACTTGAATTTTTTTATTTGATTTGATCGGGTTATTTCTTGCATTTGGATTATTTATTAATTCAGATTATTTGATGTATCCGTATTCATGATTTGAATAACATTTGTTGAATTATTAAATTATTTGATCTAAATTATTGCAATAGTGTAGAAAGAAGAAAACAAAAAAAATGAAGGCCGCATTATGGTGACTTTTTGTTTGCGCACAGCCTGTGCAACTTACTAAACATCATGAGGTGCGTTCTATATATGTTATGGAGCTGTGAATATGACAACTCTGCTGGAGTTTCTATTATGAGGTAAGAAAACAAGTATATATGGACTATTCGAAATACAAAGGTGAACGAGCACCTAGGTGGATAGTAAATTAAATTTTTTTAGGAAATTTACAAAAATAAATTGAAATTTTGGGATATTAAACTCGGTTGACCATTGTACTACCGTGTGAAGTTTCATGAAGTATTGACCCTTGATATTCTTATTGAAATAAATACAATTGAGACCTTACTATTTATCAAACAGTTTATCTATATAGTTTTGATTTTGTATTTTTTTCCCTAGAATACCATGAATGTCATTTCTTGGTGAAACATCATACGTGAGTATGCCGGTTGATTTTAGTTTTTTTTTATTTAGTATTCATAAGGGCATTTCTTTATAATCTTGCTATTCGTGCAACTTTTATAGGGCAGCCAAATTTACATTTACTCACTTGATGGCAAATATTCCGGCAAAAAAAGATGATGGCAAAGATTGAATTATCATGTGAGAGCGTCTTAAAGGTTATACTCTCTTTTTTCGCCAAAATAAAAAAGGTTATGCTCTCCCCGCGTTTGTGTGGTCTACAGGACAAATTTCTCATCCCACTTAGGGCATCTCCAGCCGCGCCCCCAACAGGCCCCCCCAGGCCACTTTTTCGGCGCCGGCGCCGAAAAAACGGCCCAGTCGCGCCCCCAGGACGCCGAAAATCGCTGGTTCGGACCTTTTTTCCGCCCGGCGGTCACAGGCCGAACCCGGCACGCTGGGGAGCAGTTGGGGGCTCCGGCGCTAGGGAAAAGCACGCCTGGCCCACACCGATAGGGGAAAAGTCAAGGTTTTCTTCCCCCGACTCGCCTCGCACCCCCCGCGCCCTCGGCCAACACTAGCTATATCCCGGCGACGGCCGCCGCCCTACTCCGCTAGATAGCCATTCCCCGCCGGAAAATAGCAGCGCTTCGCCGCGGCAGCCCCTCCCACAGCAGCTGGGCGTTTCCGCCCGCCGTTTCCGGCCGTGGAGGCGCGGTTTAACGGCGGGTACATGCCCACCGAGCGCAAGGGGTTTGGCGTTTTGCCTGTCTCGGCGATGGACTCGGATGAGGAGGAGGAGCTCGCCGCGCTGCTGGAGGAGGAAGACGCGACCGACGTCCAGGAAGAAGAGCATCTCATGGTGCTTGCCGCCCTGGCCCAGCTGCTGGCGAGCAATGAAAAGCCGCGGCGAGGTGGCTCGGCGCCGGGGCGGGTGAAAGCAAAGAACCGGCATCATCTCCGAGGCTACTGCATGCTCTACTCCGACTACTTCGCCGATGCTCCACTTCATGGCGAGAGAACATTTCGGTGCCATTATCGGATGAGCCGAAAGCTCTTCCTCAGAATTTTGAATTCCATCCGGGAGTTCGACAACTACTTCAAGTGCAAGATGGATTGCACTGGCGCTCTTGTATTCACCTCCATCCAAAAGTGCATGACAGCGATGAGGATGCTTGCATATGGAGCTCCCAGTGATTCACTCGACGACTATGGGCGCATGGCCGAGTCCACCAGCATAGAGTGTTTCTACAAGTTCTATCGGGCAGTGGTGGCAGTGTTTGGGCCACAATACTTGAGAACACCCAATGCGGAAGACACTGCTCGGATTCTAGCCCAGAATGCAGCAAGAGGATTTCCTGGGATGCTTGGAAGCATCGACTGCATGCATTGGAAATGGAAGAACTGCCCATTTGGTTGGCAGGGGATGTACAAAGGCGCCAAAGGCAGTTGCAGTGTGGTGCTTGAGGCGATAGTCACACAGGACCTCTGGATTTGGCACTCCTTCTTTGGTATGCCAGGAACTCACAATGACATCAACGTGCTGCAGTGTTCTCCTGTTTTTGCCAAGCTCGTTGAGGGCCATTCTCCTCTGGTGAACTTCGAGATCAATGGGCGCCAATACAACAAGGGGTACTACCTAGCAGATGGCATCTATCCGAGATGGTC
The DNA here is from genome assembly GCF_003073215.2 of Triticum urartu. Taxonomy (NCBI): domain Eukaryota; kingdom Viridiplantae; phylum Streptophyta; class Magnoliopsida; order Poales; family Poaceae; genus Triticum; species Triticum urartu. The sequence goes on along the minus strand of NC_053023.1, from coordinate 603,192,376 downwards.
GACATTTGTGAAGACGATCTCAAACCCTGTGCCAGGAGGCAAGAACGCCTGGTTTGCGAAAGTTCAGGAGGCTTGCCGGAAGGATGTCGAGCGGGCATTTAGTGTGCTCCAATCTCGATTCGCTGTTGTTCGGTACCCCGCTCAGACCTGGTCCAAAGATCAAATGTGGGAGATCATGACTTGCTGTGTCATCTTGCACAACATGATCATCGAGAGCGAGCAAGAAGACCCAGTGTTTGACACTAAACCATACTACAGGCAGGGTCCTCTAGCCGAAGTTGATCACCAGCTACCGGCAACTTGGACTGCCTATCTCAGTATGCGTTAGGAGATCCGAGACCCACAGGTGCATCAGCAACTGCAGAAAGATCTGATTGAGCACCTATGGAGGCTCAAGGGGGACGCCGTGTGATGAAATACGAGTTTTTATTTGTTGAACTATATAATTTGTATTGAACTATTTGTTGTTGTACTATTTTGTTGAAGTATTTGATTTTTCTGTGATGAAATATGTGATAAGAAATAATTGTGTTGATAATTGAACGCCGAGACACGGCGAAACCACGCCGAATATGGGCCTATTCTCGCCCATATGGGCCCTTTATTCGCCGAAATTGGGCTGCAAAGTGGGCCAATTTCGGTGCCTGGGGGCGAGCTGGGGGCGACGACTGGGTGCAAAACTGCCCCCAGGGGGCGATTTTTATGCGTCCTGGGGGGGCGAACGGCTGGAGATGCCCTTAAGATTCTGCTCCATCTTCTCGCATGATGCGAAAATCTTGTGAAATGTAGATGCGCATATTGAATCGCAATGGATTCCCCACCGGTGGTCACTGACAAGGCAGCACAACACACGGCAGCGATAGGCGTGACACGGTGGCAGGACAAATTGTTTAGGGTGGCGGTGGTCCCTCGGATTCTGCCCCAACGCCCTTTGACACCCAACATCAGGCCAGCACAGCACCACGCAATGGGTTTGCTCTTTCTTGTGCATAGGTGCACCCATTACGTGCGTAAATACTGCAACACTTTTTTAGGGGAAAAAATACATCAACACTAGGTGCTGCGTGCTTTAGCCATCTTCAACGGCGACACGCAAATTTCCTCCCGCACCCATCCGCGGACAGGGGGACTAATCCACGGACATGCAAGCAGAAGGCCGTCATCCAACGTTGCCACATACATTCCAAACACTTTGCAACAAACCTGATGAAATTCATGTAAACACGGGCAGATTTCATATAAACATGCCGGATTTCATTACATTTACATCAACTAAATGGTGCTCGCCAGGCTCTGGAGGTATAATTAATACCTAATCTAAACTACCGCCGGCGCCCGTTCCCCGTGTCCGGCCACGAGCCCCGAGAACTGAAGCTTTGTCTACTCCAGTTCCGCCTCGGCGCTCTCCAATTTCACCTCCATAACCTCTGCCTCTGGAGCCTCGGAAAATGAAGTTGTGCCTCCACGTCGCCACCAAGCGACTAATCGACCGCCGATGCTCAACCCACCGAACGCTGGCCTTCTTGGGACCCGAGTGACGGTGACCAACCGTGCACTACTCTTCCTTGCTGCCGGCGTCGCCCGCGGATGTGCTAGCTTCATGGTCGTGGTGGCAGGGCGCAACCTCGATAGAGTCGGCGTCCTCGTCGTCGGTCTCGTCGAACACCGCCTCGCCCTCCTCGTCGTCTCACTCCTTGTAGGTGGCGGCCAGTTCCACCGCCCGCTGGGCGAGGCATATCTCGCGGGCAGAGCGGTAGAAGTCGAGCATCGCAGCCTGCTCCGCCGGGTCCGTGTCAGGTGCGACCGCCCTGCCAGCGGAGACCCGCTCCTCCGCTTGCAGGTGCTCCTGGAGGAGTTGGTGGTTATAGGAGGCGTCGGCTTGCGCCTCCCGCTCCTCACGCACCATGTCCATTTAATGGGCACGGGCCTTGCCGATGGACATGGTGCAATGCACCTGTGAGGGTGGCACGTAGGAGGAGGAGGGTGGCGCGGACAAGGAGGGTGGTGCCAGCTCGTCGTCAGATGCGTCCTCCATTGGGACGTTTTCATCCTCCGGCTGCCTGCCGCCAGCCAACCGGCAACAATGGCGGCCATCTCCTTCTTCCGATCCGGCGTCAGCCCATCCCAGAGAGCTTTGGCGGGGGAGGAATCCATGGTGGGAGTCGTGCGGAGAGGGATGGAAGGCGGATGACTGTGGCTATGGCCGGGGTAGCAGTTTATATAGAAATGGTGGACGGCAGAGGGACGGACAGGTGGTGCCGGAGTAGGTGCCTCGACAATTGTGTGTCATTAATGTGGGCGACAGTCAGACGGATGGGCGGCCATCATGTCATTTGAACGTGGAGCAGTCGCCTGCACCAGGAAGCGGCGTCGGCGGCACTCTCTCGGCCGGTGCACACTTCAATGTTGGCGCTAGTGAGCGATCGTTTCCGCTCTGATCAGACATGAATGCGGACACTAACGCTCTCGAGCGGCGCTGTCCGTTTCAGGCGGGAAGCATGCAGGGGAGAGGGTGAGGGTTTGGGTGGGCCACTGTGGTCAGAAGTGGGCTTGGTGTTGTCCGAACGCCCTCAAGCTCCTCACGTTTGTCTCCAGTTTGCGGAAGAAAACACATTTGGACCACGGTCCGGACAGTGCAGTCCAAACCTATGCGAATGGTTTATGGGTCGGCGTTGAAGATGCCCTTAGAGCACTTGTAATCAGACCCAACTTCTCTCTTAGGCCTTGTTTGGTTATAGAGGAGTTCCCCTCGTGGAAACCTCCACGGATTGGTGATCGGGCACCTGACCGTGGGGGTTGAATCCTTACTGCTAAGAGATCACTGCCACTATCTCTCATTCGGTTAACCAACCCCACGCCGCCACTTCAGTCCCCTCGATGAGAGACGCACATGTGGGGGAGAGATGAAGCTGATTTTTTTCCTCGGGTGGATAGAAGCTGATTTTTCCCTCGTGGTTTTGAGGGGTTTGGATTGGGGAAAGATCCACTCGAGGCTAAACCGGATGCATCAGAACAGAGTTAGACTGGGATTATTTCCTAGTAGAGCCGATATGTTTGGTTTGGGCCCCCAAAACAACGCAGGGGAGAGTGTAAGCGAACATAGCACTAAACATCCAGGCAGACATCCTAGACATCGTTTGGATCAAAAGTAGCCGTTCAACCAGACCCTCAACCTTTCCCCCTAAACGTCGACTGTTCGGCACCTCTCATATCCAGCTTGTATGTGAAGCGGATATAAGGTGGCCCGGACACGCCCGAGTGTGTCTGCCACGTCGGACCTGCTGACCCAGTTCAACCCCACATATACCCCACCCCAGACGAAACCTTAGCCCTCACTCTCAACCGCTCCGCTCAACTCCAGTCTAGTCCCCTCCCCCATCCTTCCCTTCCATCCTCTCCACCATGGCCGGCTCTAACAGTGGATCCGAGTCCAGTCGGTCTGGATCCGTCGACTGGGAGTTCACTGCCTACTCAGACGAGAAGGCGAGAGACCTCCTGGTCGCGGCACGTCGTTCCCTCGAGGGTATCAAAGCTCCATCTTGGGAGTCGCCCAACCACTGATCCACCAGCCGGGCGCCTTTGCTGCCACTCCGGTTGGGATCAAGTGGTGGTGGTGTGTCTAGCAGAAGCTCACACCGCATGTCCGCTCCATCACCGAAGCTAGCGAGTGTGGCTAAGTGGGTCCCTAGCAGGAGATTTCGGCACCCTGGCTTAGTGTATCCCTGACGCTGGGTCCTTGTCCCCGCGACGTGGGCCTCGACATCTGAGGTTAATGGCATCAATGCCCAAGTCCACAGATGCGCCAATGCTACCATTACGGACGCGTGCCCGAGGTCGAGAGACGGCGTGCTTGTCGTGAAAGGGCGACGGCTTACCGTGCAACAGCGACAGATGACGAGGATGCACGTGCCCTTATACTGGCGAAGCGGCAAACCCAGGTCGCCCGTGACCTCACAGTGGAGAAGGCTCAGGCAGTTCATGCCCTCGTCGGCCTTCCCCCCAAAGAGGAGGATCTGAAAATGTTTAGACCGTGTTTGATACATCCAGCTCTGATGTCAAGCAGATCTGGCTTGACCTCTATCTCAACTTCCAGCGCTACTTCCGCGACCACGAGGACGAGGGCCAGGGAAGTGGTGCACGTGGTCTCTCTAGTCCTACGAATTAGTAGAACATGCCAAATTTGGTAGTTCAATGACATATATGATGAATTTCTCTATGTTATTCCCTAGTTTGATATGTCATGTATGTTATGCCAAATTTTTTTAGTCGGATATCATGTATGTTGAACTTCCCAATGCTATGTCATAGTTAGATATGTCCAGTATGAACTATGTCATATGTTTTGTGTAGTTTTGATCCACGTTGCACGCTTGTGTATGAATTTGATTGTTTGATATGAGGGGGGCGATTGCAAACGCATACAAACGATGGGTGACCGGATGCCTTTCACGGACATATAGGGGTCATATTTGCCCAGTGCAATTGTAGATACCTTTAGAGCATCTACAGTCGGTCTCCCTATTTTGACCAAGTGGGCGGCCCGATCAGTGATCGTACGTCGTCCATGGACATATAGGGGTCATATTTGCATAGTGCGATTGTAGATACTTTTAGAGCATCTACAGGCGGTCTCCCTGTTTTTACTGGGAGGGTGGCCCGAACAGTGACCGATCAGTTTTTTTGACCCAACCGGCATCCTCATACGGCCCTATCCATCCGGGATGACCAGCACTCCTAATATACATCCCATATATGGGGCGACCCAGACACACCGAGCCCACCTCGTCCCCACAGAACCCCCATCTGGACCAAACCCTAGTCTCCACTCTCTCACTCTCTATTTCGCTCAAGGTCGATTCCCCTCCCCGCCCCTCCTTTGTCCCCTCCACTCCCAATGTCGAGCACCGGAAGTGCATCAACCGACGGATCCGGCTATGAGAACGACCCCATTAATTGAGAGGCCCTTGTCCGCGAGGTAGAGGCGGACAACAAGGAGCTCGCTGAAGGAAATATGCCCTAGAGGCAATAATAAAGTTGTTATTTATATTTCCTTATATCATGATAAATGTTTATTATTCATGCTAGAATTGTATTAACCGGAAACTTAGTACATGTGTGAATACAGAGACAAAATAGAGTGTCCCTTTTATGCCTCTACTTGACTAGCTTGCTAATCAAAGATGGTTAAGTTTCCTGACCATAGACGTGTGCTGTCATTTGATGAACGGGATCACATCATTAAAGAATGATGTGATGGACAAGTCCCATCCGTTAGCTTAGCATAAATGATCGTTTAGTTTTATTGCTATTGCTTTCTTCATGACTTATACATATTCCTCTAACTATGAGATTATGCAACTCCCGAATACCGAGGAACACCTTGTGTGGTATCAAACATCACAACGTAACTGGGTGATTATAAAGATGCTCTACAGGTGTCTCCGAAGGTGTTTGTTGAGTTGGCATAGATCAAGATTAGGATTTGTCGCTCGAGTATGGGAGAGGTCTCTCTGGGCCCTCTCGGTAATGCACATGACTATAAGCCTTGCAAGCAATTTGACTAATGAGTTAGTTGCGGGATGATGCATTACGGAACAAGTAAAAAGACTTGCCGGTAACGAGATTGAACTAGGTATGAGGATACCGACGATCGAATCTCGGGCAAGTAACATACCGATGACAAAGGGAATAGCGTATGTAGTTATGCGGTTTGACCGATAAAGATCTTCGTAGAATATGTAGGAGCCAATATGAGCATCTAGGTTCCGATATTGGTTATTGACCGGAGATGTGTCTCGGTCATGTCTACATAGTTCTCGAACCCGTAGGGTCCGCACGCTTAACGTTCGATGACGATTTGTATTATGAGTTATGTGTTTTGATGACCGAATTTTGTTCGAAGTCCTGGATGATATCATGGACATATCGAGGAGTCTTGAAATAGTCGAGAGGTAAAGACTGGTATATTGGAAGGTTATATACGGACATCGGAATGGTTCCGATAAAGTTCGGGGATTTTTCGGAGTAGCGGGAGGCTACTAGAACCCCCGGGAAAGTTAATGGGCCTATTGGGCCATAATGGAGAGAGGGAGGCTGCCACAAGAGGTGGGGTGCCACCCCTCCCCCCAAGCCCATGAATTGGACTAGGGTTGGGGGCGCGGCCCCCTTTCCTTCTCCCTCTCCCCCTTTCCCCTTTCCCCTTTCTGTTAGTTGGAAGGAGGGGGCCAAATCCTACTTGGACTAGGAGTCCAAGTAGGACTCCTCCCTTGGCGCACCCCCCTTGGGCCGGCCACCTCCTCCTCCCCCATTTATATACGGGGAAGGGGGGCACCCCAAAGGACACCAAGATTTCTCTTACCCGTGTGTGGTGCCCTCCTCCAGAGTTTACCACCTCGATCATATTATCGTAGTGCTTAGGCGAAGCCCTACGCGGATCACATCACCAACATTGTCATCACACCGTGGTGCTGACGAAACTCTCCCTCATCCTTCTACTGGATCAAGAGCTTGAGAGACGTCATCGTGCTGAACGTGTGCTGAACACGAAGGTGCCGTACGTTCGGTACTTGGATCGATTGGATCGTGAAGACGTTCAACTACATCAACCGTGTTACATAACGCTTCCACTTTCGGTCTACGAGGGTACATGGACACACTCTCCCCTCTCATTGCTATGCATCTCCTAGTTAGATCTTGCGTGATCGTAGGATTTTTTTTTGAATTACTACGTTCCACAACGGTGGCATCCGAGCCAGGTCTATCATTTACGAGTAGAACACAAAGAGTTGTGGGCGATAATAGTCATACTGCTTACCACCAACGTCTCGCTTTGATTCGGCGGTAGTTTTGGATGAAGCGGCCCGGACCGACATTACATGACCGTGTTCATGAGACTGGTTCTACCGATGTGCTTCGCACACAGGTGGCTAGCGTGTGTCTGTTTCTCCAACTTTGGTTGAATCGAGTTTGACTATGGCCGGTCCTTGTTGAAGGTTAAAATAGCACACTTGATGAAAAATCGTCGTGGTTTTGATGCGTAGGTAAGAACGGTTCTTGCTAGAAGCCCATAGCAGCCACGTAAAACTTGCAACAACAAAGTAGAGGACATCTAACTTGTTTTTGCAGGGCATGTTGTGATGTGATATGGTCAAGACGTGATGAGATATAAATTGTTGTATGAGATGAGCATGTTTTGTAAAAGTTATCGGCAACTGGTAGGAGCCTTATGGTTGTCGCTTTATTGTATGAAATGCAATCGCCATGTAATTTCTTTACTTTATCACTAAGCGGTAGCAATAGTCGTAGAAGCAATAGTTGGCGAGATGACAACGATGCTACGATGGAGATCAAGGTGTCAAGCCGGTGACGATGGAGATGATGACGGTGCTTTGGAGATGAAGATCAAAGGCACAAGATGATGATGGCCATATCATGTCACATATTTTGATTGCATGTGATGTTTATCTTTTATGCATCTTATTTTGCTTAGTACGACGGTAGCATTATAAGATGATCCCTCACTAAATTTCAAGGTATAAGTGTTCTCCCTGAGTATGCACCATTGCTACAGTTCGTCGTGCCGAGACACCACGTGATGATCGGGTGTGATAAGCTCTACGTTCACATACAACGGGTGCAAGCCAGTTTTGCACATGCAGAATACTCGGGTTAAACTTGACGAGCCTAGCATATGCAGATATGGCCTCGGAACACTGAGACTGAAAGGTCGAACGTGAATTATATAGTAGATATGATCAACATACAGATGTTCACCATTGAAAACTACTCCATCTCACGTGATGATCGGACATGGTTTAGTTGATATGGATCACGTGATCATTTAGATGACTAGAGGGATGTCTGTCTAAATGGGAGTTCTTATGGAATATGATTAATTGAACTTTAATTTGTCATGAACTTAGTCGTGATAGTATTTGCAAATTATGTTGTAGATCAATCGCTCATGTTATAGCTCCCCATTTATTTTTGATATGTTCCTAGAGAAAAATAAGTTGAAATATGATAGTAGCAATGATGCGGACTGGATCCATGATCTGAGGATTATCCTCATTGCTGCACAGAAGAATTATGTCCTTGATGCACCGCTAGGCGACAGACCGTTTGCAGTAGCAGATGCAGATGTTATGAACGTTTGGCAAGCTCAGTATGATGACTACTTGATAGTTTAGTGCGCCATGCTTTATGGCTTAGAACCGGGACTTCAAAAACGTTTTGAATGCCACGGAGCATATAAGATGTTCCAAGAGCTGAAATTGGTATTTCAGACTCATGCCCAAGTCGAGAGGTATGAGACCTCTGATACGTCTCCGTCGTATCTACTTTTCTAAACACTTTTGCCCTTGTTTTGGACTCTAACTTGCATGATTTGAATGGAACTAACCCGGACTGACGCTGTTTTCAGTAGAATTACCATGGTGTTATTTATGTGCAGAAACAAACGTTCTCGGAATGACCTAAAACTTCATGGAGCAACTTTTTGGAAAATATAAAAAATACCTGCAAAAGATGAAGGTCAGGGGGCCCACCACCTGTCCATGACGGTGGGGGCGCGCCCCCTACCTCATTGGCCCCCTGGTGCCTGTCCGACTCCAACTCCAACTCTATATATTGTGTTTCTGGGAGAAAAAAATCAGGGAGAAGAATTCATCGTGTTTTACGATACGGAGCCGCCGCCAAGCCCTAAAACCTCTCGGGAGGGCTGATCTGGAGTCCGTTCGGGGCTCCGGAGAGGGGAATCCGTCGCCATCGTCATCGTCAACCATCCTCCATCACCAATTTCATGATGCTCACCGCCGTGCGTGAGTAATTTCGTCGTAGGCTTGCTGGACGGTGATGGGTTGGATGGGACCTATCATGTAATCAAGTTAGTTTTGTTAGGGTTTGATCCCTAGTATCCACTATGTTCTGAGATTGATGTTGCTATGACTTTGCTATGCTTAATGCTTGTCACTCGGGCCCGAGTGCCATGATTTCAGATCTGAACCTATTATGTTTTAATCAATATATGAGTGTTCTTG